>NW_009649741.1:594687-619171 GCF_000708025.1 Charadrius vociferus | reverse complement strand
GGTAGATGTATATCAAGGGCATAAACACTGTGTTGCTTGGAGGGGTAATCATGGGACACACACACAAAAAAAAATCTTTTTGCTTTCTAGCTCCTGCTGGGTTGCATGCCAAACAGGTAAGAGGGACTCATTTACACTTCACAGGAGACAGCTGCAGCTAACTTGGCACAGCCTCTAGGTTTTCCCAGAGAGGTTGTTTGGCTGCAAAGTACATTGGTTAGGGACTATCATTTGGCAAAAGGGGTGGGGTGGAAAGGGAAAAAAACCCTCACAAGAATAGGGAATTTTCCAATTTTCCCTCTAGCTAAAACAACTCCTGAGTAATTTCATTGTCTAACTAATTGACCAACTAGTGGATAATTCTCAGTACAATATTGTTGACTTATTGTTGACTGAAATAGTTTTGCTTTTTTTTTTTTTTTTTTTAAAAAAAAGTCTACCCTGAAATTTTCTGTGGGAACACATCCTTCACAAAATTCAAAACTTGGAAAGTGGTCTGGAAAGATGAAATCAGAGCAAACATCTGGTGGAAGGGAATGGGACAGCTTTTTAATGGAGACAAAAAGAAAAAAGTTTCCTGTTCAACTTGGAGTATTTCAGCTGCTACTACACTTCTACAGCATTAGAGCAAAGGAAAAGATACTACCCTGCACCAAACACTTCCTTCCTTATAATGGAGTTTTTCCTCCAACAGTAGACAAAGACTGATTGCAAACAAAATGCATACAGACAGTAGTAGCTTCCAGCTTTAAACCAAAGCTTAAAGGCAGCTTTCCAGTGAAAGCTGGGACTGTTTAGTTTGAGGAGGAGGAGGCTGAGGGGAGACCTCATCACTCTCTACAGCTGTTTGAAAGGACACTGTAGAGCGGTTGGGGCTGGTCTCTTGTCACAGGGAAATAAAGAGAGAACAAGAGGGAATGGCTTCAAGCTCCAACAGGGGAGATTTAGACTGAATATTAGGAAAGAATTTTTCACAGAAAGAGTGGTCGGGCATTGGAATAGGCTGTCCAGGGAGATGGCTCAGTCACCATCCCTGGATGTGTTTAAGAGCCGTTTAGATGTGGTGTTGGGGGATATGGTGTAGGGGAGAACTTTGTAGAGTAGGGTAAATGGTTGGACTCGATGATCCCAGGGGTCTCTTCCAACCTAGACAATTCTATGATTCAATGAAAGATGAGGTACAGGAAAAGTGGACAATGAAAGCGAGGCACGGCTTCCCTCATAACCTCCAGCTACTTCAGTGTCAGGGAGCTGTGTATTTGTAACCAAGTTAAATGCAGGAAGGTGCAGGAGGCACAGAAGAGAGATTAAAGTCATGCCGATATTGACCTGCTGCAGGAACCACCTCCAGCTTGCAGCTCTACTGCAGCTTCCTTCCCTGCGGTGCTTGGGATGCTACCGCAAGGGGCAGAAACAACATAGTATTTCTGTCATGGTAGAGCAGTGTCCGACTCTGTCCCCCTCAGAGCTCAGCAATGGAAATAAAGCTGTGACTGTTTCCCTTGTCTAATGTGTCTCTACAGACATGTGGCACTCCTGTGGGAGCTTCTTGTGCCGAGTCCGAGTGTGGTGGTTTAAACTGCCGAACAGACGAAGGAAAGAAGAAGTGCGGAGGACCCGGCTGCAACGGGCTGGTGACTGTAGCTCACAACGCCTGGCAGAAAGCCATGGATTTTGACAGAGACATCCTCAGTGCATTAGCAGAAGTTGAGCAACTCTCCAGAATGGTAATATGCCAAATCAATTGTTAGATATTAAAAAAAATTAAAAAATCTTTCAGTTGTAACACAAGTTTAGACACTAATTCACAAAGTATGTGCCTGGTTTGCTTCAAAGTACTTCTTTTCTGTTGTGTAACTTCACCATGCTTGTAAAGATCCTCAGAAAGGGAGCTTGCTGAAGTGAAGCTTCATGGAGAACTCTAAACATTAGCCTGTGTTGTTTAAACTAGCATTGGTGGTATGGATCATGGCCAGCTTTTAAAAGTGTTCTGTGAGTTTTATGAGAAAAAGCATTTCTCATTACTATTACCTCTGAGTCCAACTGAATTTTTGTTTTAAAACAACAAGCCTTAAAGCATAAGCAAGTATGCAATCAAGCTTTCCATTTTCCTCTCTTTAGGTTTCTGAGGCGAAACAGAGAGCTGATGAAGCAAAACAAAACGCACAAGCAGTTTTGCTCAAAACCAATGCTACAAAAGAACAAGTGGACAGAAGCAACGAAGATCTGAGAAATCTTATTAAGCAGATTAGAGACTTCCTAATGCGTAAAAACCTTACTTTTAAATTATATTTTAATGCTAGGTTTGTAAAAACTATCTTTAGCTGTGAATCATCCTCTAAGGGGTAATGCAATAGTTTGTGTCCCCCCCCGGCCTTCAGCCAGACTTAGCGTGTGTGATGAAATCTGAAAACAAGAGAAAACCAAGACAGCAGGGAAGTGAGAGCAGACTGTGACACGTTGTTGTGTTTGTTTCAGCTGAGGCTGTTGTCCTGCTGTAGCTTGCCAAGTGCGTTCATAAGTTCTGGCTAGAAAGATGAAGTACTATTAAAGGGAAGGAACATCAGAAACTGTGAGTTTATCTCCCTGTAAGAAAGCAGGTAAAGGTTAAATGAGGGCCTTGTTTGCTGGCAAGCGGCAGCATGGCCAGCCCATTCCTTCCCTGTTTGCACAAGGCCGAGTATACTGTTAGCACAAATACATTTATGTGCAGCTGTTGGCTTCGTGTCCTGTGGGCTCACATCTCCCCCCGCCCCCAGCCCCAGCGTGGTGTAGCTAATCACCAAGATCTTCAACTGGCTTCCAAGAGAGCTATGCCAACAGGGCCTACGCGCCCGCTGGGCCTCTCCTGGGAGGGAACTTTCACCCTAAGGAAGCAGTTTTAACACCTTGATTTTTCTGTAAGTCTAGGGGAGGAACTTTTCCCATGATTTTTCTTCTGAAGGGAGCAGCCGGACAAGAATTTGAGTACTGAGACTTGACGGGGGAAACTTTCACTTACATCTTTGTCATCTGTGTCCATCTACTAGAAGACAGTGCTGACCTGGATAGCATCGAGGCAGTGGCTAATGAAGTGCTGAACATGGAGATGCCAAGCACTCCCCAGCAGCTGCAAGCCCTGACAGAAGATATTCGTGAGCGTGTGGAAAGCCTTTCTGATGTTGAGGTCATTCTGCAGCAGAGTGCTGGAGACATTGCCAGAGCAGAAATGCTATTGGAGGAAGCTAAAAAAGCAAGGTACGCAACCTTCTTCTATTAGCCACTTCCAGTCACCACGAGCTTGAATGAGACTCTCATTTCATTGTATCAGAAAATGCAGAGTTTAACTTTCCCTGATGTAGAGTCTCATTCCTTCACTAAGGGGCAAAAATGGCCCTTTGTGGTGTACGACGACTACATTTTCCAGTTCCAAAGTAAAAGCATTTTTAGCGTTAACATAGTTTTGCTCCACAGCAAAGGTGCAACAGATGTTAAAGTCACTGCAGACATGGTGAAAGCAGCACTGGAAGAAGCTGAAAAAGCTCAAAATGCAGCTGAAAAAGCCATCAAACAAGCTGACGAAGATATTAAAGGAACTCAAGACCTGCTGACCTCAGTGAGTTCTATACAAGTATTTCTTAAGATATAGAAACAGCACCAAGTCTGACACCTGGAAACTGACGTAAGCCTGTCTGTGGAAGGCTCTTGGGTACTGCAAATCAAAGACTGCACTTAACATGAATCTAAACCATTCTTGCCTTTGCATAAGCTTTTGAGTTAGGGTGACAGACACGAGGGGAGCTTTTGCTCTTCAACAACAACAAAAAAAATAACTTTTCTCACCCCATACTCTGCACCACTGAAGTTACATGAGCAGCGTTGTAGCCCTCTAACACAGCAGGTGTGCCAGGACCCTGGGAAGTCATACCTGTCACCACACTGGTAGTGTCCTGGCACAGCCAGGCTATCAGTGTCATCCACCACTGCAGCATGAGACCAAAATAAACAAATGCTGGATTAGAGTGGTAATAGCTGTAGCCTTGTCAGATAATGTATTTTCAGACTTCATCTCATAGCCCTCACGAGACCATAGTGCTATCTATACCCAGGCAGCTTGGTCAGCTTAGAAGTTAGACAGCTTCACAAGCCCATCATTAAATGATTCAGGCAAATGTCTGAAGTTTTGCCTGTAGATTAGGCAACTCTTGCATGTGTAATACCACCAGGTCATTTTTAAATCATGTTCCTTAATGCTTTTGCAGCCCCCATGTGTACCCCATCTTCAAGCAGTGGGTTCTTTCATCGTGACTGCAATTGGCCATTTGTAACGAAACTAAAACACTGGGGTTTCTATCAGATCTATGGACATGAACTAATTAGTTGATCAGGGCTTATCTGGAAAGCTTACTATTATATTCAGTGTCTTTTGAAAATGTAACTGTTGTCCCTCTTTGTTAGATTGAATCTGAAAATGCAGCATCTGAAGAAACATTGAACAATGCTACCTTACGTCTGTTTGAGCTAGAGAAGAGTGTTGAAGATCTTAAACAAAAGGCTGCTACAAACTCAGAGAATGTGGACAATATAGAAGAAAAAGTTATTACTGCAAAACAAAATGCTGAAGAAGTCAAAAAGGTGAGAAGCTCAGGAAGGATTTTAAGGGAAAGCCAACAAAACTCTCATCCCAGGTTTGGCTAAAGGAACATTACTGAATACATGTGATCAATTTAATTTATTTGTCAAGTACCAGGGACCAAAAAAAAGGCACTTAATGCACTTAAAGATAGCTGCTTTTAACTTACTTTGGTACCAGATACAAAGTAGTATTGGGAAGTTTTTGGGTTTTAAAATAGCTGCAGCAGCTCTGTCATGCTGCCAACACTTTCATAGATTTGTTTCTGTCCCTCAGCTTTACTGTCTGCCGCAGGAGAACTGGTATTTTTTTTTTTTCCCTTCCATAGGGTATTTATGGTTCTATGACAATGACAGGTTGAGGACAAACAACTCAGAATTTGGCATACATAGAATGAAGCAACAAGAAAAATTGTTAGCTCAATATAAAACCAGAGTCATTTCTAAATATCAGAGATGGAAAATTTGCTCGATGACCATATGGCGTTGTTCCCAGTGTCTGCTATACACCTTCGTAATAGCAAAAGAATGCTCATTAACGAAACAATTGACAGATCTGCCAAAGGAAGTTTCATCGCTCTGATCTGTTGTCTATAGTTAGCCCGGCAGTCTCCAGAGAGCCATTTTCTGCCAGGAGAGATATATTATCCATCAAAACAATTCTTTCCAAGCACTAAGTAGTATTTCAGGTGGCTGTCAAGTAAACACAAGAGATTTCAAGTACTGCTACAGCTTGTTAACTTGCTTATTGGTTGAATTCAGTTAGGTCATAGGACTTCTTAATCTTAACCTTGGAGAGCAAAGCACAGCTGAGAAACCAACCTCATGACTTCTCCAGCACATTCACCTACACAAACTAGGCAGCTGTTCTCGTTACTGAAAGCTTAACAAGGGTATTCCTCCCCAAATGCAAGCATTCAACCAGAAGCAGGGCCATATGCAGCATTCCAGCTCTACGAGGGGCCGTGGCTTCAATTAGTTACAGAATCATGTAACTGAATCCCATCAACCCTTGCCAAGTGTTGGTACTAAAGCCATAGAACAGCCACAGATCTACAAAAGGGCAACCGGTGAGTCTTCACCCCATTTCTTAGAGTCCTGAGTATGAAGCAGGAAACACCCCAACACCCTTTCTGCTTTTCCTCGCTGAGCTAACAGCGTAGTCTCTACTTAGGGCCAGATTAGTAAAGCCAGAGGGAGGAAATGCAAACTCCCTGGATTGTCTTTTGAACGAGCTCCATCTTGTGCTTGAATCTGGAACAACAGGTCCTCAATACCGAGCTGAACGACAAGTACAGAACCGTGGAAGATCTCATTGCCAAGAAGACAGAAGAGTCAGCTGATGCGAGGAGGAGAGCCAGCATGTTGCAAGATGAAGCTAAAGCCGTGTTGGCTCAAGCAAACAGCAAACTCCAGCTGCTAAAAGGTAAGGCTGTTCTGAGGACGTAAATTGTCATCTTAGAGTATGCGAAGCAATGTGATGCCGTTAAACCAACTATTCATCAGCAGTAGGGAAAAAAAAAGTTAACTGTTTGTTACTGAGGTTTGATTTGCTTTCCTTATTCTTATGGACACAACATAGTCTTGAATCAAAGATTTCTATAAAAAAAGCTGAAACTTACAGTGAGACACAAACTTCTGATATGGCACCTATCACTGCTCCAAGAACCCCTCCAGGGAAAGAACATAGCTACCATGCTTAGGACAAGGACTAACCCCTTCAAGCAAGACCCACATCTGCAAACAATACTGCCCCCACCCCAGAAAGCTATTAGAACAAAAGGCAATCGGGATACGTCAGTTCTAGTTTACAGATTAATTTAACATTTCCCATTTCCAGTAACAGTTGATTGGAATAGGAGGGAGCAATCTGCCCGCAACTACCAGGGAGGGAGCTAAGTTTTCCTTTTGTTTTTGCCAGGCCAGGAACTCATTCTTCCCTGAGCTGTTCCTGCACAGTTACAAAACTTGCTGCATAGTCTTAACCATAACAAGCCAAAAACCTTTCACTGTTCTGTAAAAGCCACTATACAGCAGAGAATGACAATTACTTTCAACATGAATCAAAATATACTTTTGGATTTCCACTTAGGGAAAGTTACTTTCTTGTTGCTTTATATACCAGTGTTAAAGAAACAAAGAGTTGCCATTCCATCCCTTCCTTTTTTTTTTCTTTCCTATTCAGATTCTCTTCCGCAATAAAAATAAATTTGAGTAGTAGTTTATCCGTAATGATAATGATTTACATTTTACTGCATTAAAACACCCCTAATTAAGCTGTTTTTCCCCTTCCTTTGCTGACAGACTTGGAAAATACATACGAAAACAATCAAAAAGTTCTGGAAGATAAAGCCAAGCAGTTGGTGGAGCTGGAAGAAACGGTTCGCTCCCTCTTGCAGACAATCAGCCAGAAGGTTGCTGTGTATAGCACTTGCTTATGAATGGGAGCAGGAAATGCGTGTGTTCAGGATGAATTTTACAAGTATTACACTAGTTCTTTTTGACATTACACTAAGACCTGGTAAAGTGAACAGGTTTTATATTGACTTTCAAGTCACAGAACCAAAGACAAATAACTTTTTGATGTTGAAAATAAACAGTACTTTTGTATCACTGTATGTACCTAGTATGACTCATTAAGTTCCTTCCTATTCTCAGCAGCTGAAATAGTAAATCAATTAAACCTTTAGCAAGTCTTGGTTTTAAACTGGTTAGAGAGCTAATAAAATCTTGGCTCCAGCTACCTAATTCTTAATAAAGGCTCCAATTACTAAGAAATAGAGGATGGTCACTCAGAAAAAAATTACAAGTGAATGAAGGAATATCATCCTTGTATGATTAGCTAGCATTTACACAACAGTACTCAAAAAGGATTATTTACCCTCTGCATGATATCCATTTAGGCTTAACACTAGTTTCATGTCACTGATTATGAAACACTTGATATGTGAAGTGGAAACAGAGGTCAGCACTGAAGTGGGGAGCGTGGTTTACATTTCAAGCACTAAATTTAGGTGATAAACAAGCTTGGAGGGTCAAGACTCTGGAAAAGGAACTACAAAAGTTCACAGGGCACTTAATGTGAATCAGTTAAGGAGCTGTACACAGACGTTGCCCTCTGACAACAGCCTGCAGGAGTAACATCCAGTTCACAGTTACGTGGAACAGCGCACCTCCAATTGTATTGTACTGCACCAACTGATTTACAACATTTATCAGCTACACAAATTAGCAGCCAAAACTGCAACATGCATTTACAAATCCTGTCTGCAAACTCTGACCTGAAGAATACCTCTGCATATAGACTTTGATCAGCACCTTACCTAACCTTGACCGATGTCAGCAAAAGTTAGTCAGGACAACTAAGGCAGAATATATCACTACCTAAGCAAACTGAAGAACAGTATGTTTAAATACGTAATTACCCTTAAGCTCCATAGGTTACAAATGCTAGAGCAAAAAAATCCATCACAGGCATCGATTACCATACCAGCATCGAACACCTTTTCACTGCCCGTATACTCCACAGTTGTTAAAAATACAATCTGCAAGCTGAGCAACATTCAGACTTAACTGCTGTCAGACCACTGACAAGTGGCTCAGTAGCTCATCGTACTTTTTTTACAAACACTCCTTGTATGCTTAACTAGAACAGGAATGACAGCAAGAGAAATAACAATACAGTAACAATCTTAAGGCCTTGAATTTTATTTTCAAGTGTCTGGGACACTATAATCTCCAGTATAATTTTAGTAATATTCTTGATTAAAGTTTCCCTGACATTCCAAACTTCATTTAACATGAACAAAATGAGATACGAGAATTTGTAACTGATAAATCTCAAGGCTGAACTGCAGTAAGACTGCCACAAGTATTGCGGGAGGTGGGGGGAGCAGACACAAAACTGTTTCTGAAAGAGCAGGGCTTCTAAGAATAACTTGCAAAGCAGAAGATTAACACTTAGTAGCATTTACCTGCAACAGGTAGAAGTCATTCCGAAATGCCTAGCTCTATCAGAAGAATCAAATTTTTCTTCCCTCACTATTGTCTCACCTTTGCTTTCCCTTCAGCAACTTCCTACTAACACTTGAAAAAAGATCCACATTAATTCACTTACTCCAATTCACAGATATGCTGGGTCATCTCATAGCCTGCTGATAACTTCAATGAGCTGTCGTGGTTTAACTCTATCTACATTTAAAACAGGAGTTTAAAAAAAAACAAACCAAAATGAACAGTATCACTGGTGTTTGTTGATTAACTGGTATCTTAATAAAATGATAACATTAGCATATATTTCCATCCCTCAGTATGGATACTGAATCAATACTTAATAAGAAGCTCTAAAGAAAGGCAGGAGGATACAACCATCTTGTATATACACAAAACCACGTAGCTTTTGCACCATTCTCTGAATGCACATTTCTCATCTATCATGCCATTGGCATAATGAAAAAGCACAGGCACAATACCAGGTGGTGTTAAGGTCTTCTTCAAGGCAGAAGAGCCTAGCCAAAAAAAAAAAGAAAAAAAAGGCACCCTGAAAAAGAAAACTTAAAATGAGCTAATGGAATTGGGCACATTCCCTATACACCTTAGGGATATTCCAAAGATGCCATTTGTTGTGAGTTTCTTCACGTATTCAACAACCTAGACACTAAAAGGAGTAACAGGGCCAATCAGCAAACAAAACCCAAGAAGACCCTCCAGCCACATTAAATATTTATTAAGCTCTCTTATTACATAACGGACAGAAAGAGAGCACAAAATAGAAAACAGGAGAAGAAAGTACGTCTTAATTGTGTGGAGAGCTGACACTGCAGCCCTTGTGTGTGGAAGGTACAGAGTAACCCTCATGTCATAGAACTTAACAGCAAGTGCTGCTTCACTACTGAGTTTTAGCATTTCAAGTGTAAGAGTTGGACAATGGAAGCTTTAAAAAACTGAAAATATTAAGTAGCAGTAGGATTAATTTTTCTTCAGTCTTTGATTTATCCATCAGCACTTGATTTTTCCCCTGATGAGTTTTCAATATGAAAACATGATGTGTGGAGAATCACATACACACACAGAGTAATTTTCTCTTTAAAAAGTCAGTATCATTTTAATGGGTCTATACGAGCCCCTCTTCTCCCAATATCCTAACACTACTAGGTCAAAACAAATTGTGGTACTTGTATGTAAGAAGTAAGTTAAATACTAAAGTTAATCCTTTCAGGAGGAAACACATTTTTGTGCGGAAGTGACAGTGGCATTTTAAGTGCCAGCGGCATTTTAAGTGCCAGTATTCAACAGGTTTAGTCTATCACTACTTCCAGGTATGCTGGACACTTATATTCAGAGTTTTGACCAACACACCTGATAACCCCATGCAGCAGCGAAATGTTTGGTTTTGAAGAAGAAAATAGTTCTGTCAGGCTGTTTTTCTGCAGCATTCATCATGTAAATAAACAAGTAATTTTAAGTATTTAATTTACAGAGACTGGATAATTCCACTTGTTCCAAACTCTACTTGCTTAAATATTTGATGTTGAAAATGAAAACATTCATTTAATTCAGTCCCAAAATCCTCAGACTCAGCCTTCCATAAGGGCCCACAGTCCATTTTTAGAGATGTACTATACACGTACAAAGATCTGCTCTTTTATTTTAGAAGTTGATAGCTTTGCCAAAAGATGCTGCTAGGTTTGCTTCCCTGAAGGCTTCTGACACTGTCTGTGGAGAGCAAACACAAAAAGGTACAAGTCATTAGCATTTACATGTGATTATAGCACATCTGTGTAGCCCTGGTGTTCAACAGTCCAATTAGAAAAAAACTTACTGGATGGGCATGGCAAACTCTGGCTACATCTTCACATGATGCTCCATATTCCATAGCAAGAGCAGCTTCATTAACCATTTCACCAGCACCCTGTAATTTAATGGTATTTGTAATTAGCACAAACCTTTATGCAGTTGTCCAGGTTCTCCTGAATCAGCTTGTAAATAAGCATCTTTTGCTAAAAAAAGAAAAGTTGTATTATAACTAGCACTTCAGCTGTGTTCTAATATAAGCCATAAGTACTTAATCTATTTGGTGACTGTGCTCAAGCCTAGTGTAAATCTAAACATAATTCTTAATGACAGTATTTTTTCTGTCATTAACTGAGAGTTGTGCAAAATCTGGGCATTTTGCCACCAGAAGATACTGGTCAGATAATACCTACATTCTCATCAAACCTACAGTGTGCGGTATCACTGCTGAAACCTCCCCAAAACTTAAATGGCCTCCTGGAAAGTTAAATAGATAACTAGATAAAGAAAAGCGTGTTATTACATCTGCACCCTCATTTTTATTAATATGAGTTGTATTTATGCGTATTTACTCAGAGAACATTTCTTTGAGAAGTCAAAAATAGTGCAATGTCCTGTTACATTTTTAGCATTCAGATCCATAATCATAAGATTTTTCCCCAGCCCTTTCCCACTGCAGAAAATCAGTCTGTCTCACAGCAATAAACCTAAGTTGTGCTTCCTTTAAAGCATGTTGATTTTTAAATGACTGGCATTGTGAGAAAATAACTAGCATAACCTTTTATTATGTATTCCTATCAGAAATTATGAGAATCAGATTGAGAAACAAAAAGGCTGTCCACTAGTGTTGACAGTATATCCATTCATAGAAATAAAAATTCCTTTCCAGGAAAATGGAGTGTTTCTCTTAAAGAAAGCAGAATACAAAGATGCACGGAAGTGTTTCTGCATACATTTTTAAGAAAAAAATGATTATTTAAAGCCAAGATAAACAAAATGGAGAGAGATTAGGGTCTAACTTTGGACTGTGTGGGACAGCAAAAAATGATACTTTTCCAAAATAGAATTTTCTGCTTTCTAATCTTTGCAAAGGATTCTTAATCTAAGTTCCATAAGTTACCGCCCCAGATTTAGTGACTGCAGCATAAGATTATCAACTGTGCTGAAGTCTGAAGTTCGGAGGGGCGGGGAGGAAGAAGAATTCACCAATGAAAAAGCCATAGTCTGTTTGTTCAGCTCCCTCAACTTCCAGAACTTGAGTCAACAACTTCTCCTGTTCTCTCAAGTATTTGGGAATACTAATTAAAAAAAAAAACAACAAAAAACAACAAAAAACCCACCAAGCCCCCAAAAAACTACACAACCTAGTCAGAGAAACCAATTAACCTTAACAATTCTTGGGGAAAAAAAAAAAATAATTAAAAAATGCTGGGTCTAAGACCAAAGTAACAGAAAACAGAGAGGATGGTAGGCCTGCAGAAGAGAACAGTAAACACAAGTGACTACGGTAGACTCAAATCTTCCTTCTTTTTACAAGCATTTCTCCTAACCTGACATCTACTTTGCAACTGTGCAATGCTAAATAGAAGACCCTTACAAGGCCAAGACAGCAGCACAATTTACAATACTTACTGCGCCTAAAATGTGAGCGCCCAACATCCTGTCTGTCGATTTTTGACTAAGTATCTTCACCATGCCATCTGTGTCAGCATTTGTCTTTGCTCTACTGTTTGCAGCAAATGGAAATTTCCCAATTTTGTATTCTACACCCTACAAAACAGGTATGTGTTACTGAGTTAATGACCAACAAGAACAACGTAGCCACAGATACAATTTGGTAAGTACAAGACCAGAAGTAACACAAAAATAAAAGACACATAAGAACATACAGAGCAATGCATAAGAACAACCACCAAAGGTGTATAAGGGAGATATTAAAATAAGATTAATTAGAAATGAACAGTATTAACTTCATAGAATAGAATTCATTAAAGAGAACTGTGATCCTTGGAGGGAGCAGCATGCAGGAGGGAATCATTCAATTGTACACCCTAAGCAATAAACTCAGACCCAGAAATTCTCCTGGAAAAAGTAGCTAGATAAACTACTAGACAATGAAATCACACCCAGGGTGGAAAAATGGTTTTGTCTGAGAAGAAAACAAACAGTACCTCTTCTTTCAGCTGTTCTTCTGATTTGCCAACCCAGGCCACTTCAGGGTGAGTGTATATCACAGAGGGTACGCAGTTATAGTCAATGTGAACTGCTCCCCCAGCCATCCCTTCCACACAAAGAATGCCTTCATCCTCGGCTTTGTGGGCCAGCATAGGTCCAGCAACTACATCACCAATAGCATAGATGCTATCAGACCAATGAAACAGAATAAGACACTGTTTAAAAACATCCTAACACACCTAGACTACCTTATATAACAGTCAGTTTAACACATGCTACTGAAAACTCGAATCAAAACAGATTAAAATATTAAATTTCAAAAGAAACACAAAGTATAACAGAGTAGTTTCCACAGAACGACCACACTTCAAGAAGTACTAGTGACATTAAATACACACAGTAATTTTTAAATTACAAAACTTCAAAGGCTGACTAAAAATCTTTAGTTCCTGAAATAAACAGAAATTTTGAGTTTTCCTTTCAGAAAAGAAAGCTATATTCTACACTAAAAAAAAAAAAAAAAAGAGTGCTTTAGTAGGTTAAACTTTTAAAAATAAGAGTTCGTTCAGCTTAAAAAAAAAGTAAAAAATATTATTTAGTATTACTTACTTTGGAATTTTGGTTTGGAATCTGTTATTGACTGGGATTCTCCCCCTCTTATCAAGTTCAATTCCGATATCTTCGAGACCTAGATTTTTTGTAAAAGGACGTCTACCGATGCAAACTAGGAGCACATCACAAGTTATTACTTCTGCCTTGCCACCAGCAGCAGCTTCAACACTATAGAAAAATAAGTAGTAAAAACACTAAGCTGTAAACTTTCAGTGTTGTATTTCTCTGACTAGTAACCAGCATGATCCAGATGGTGACCTACTGGCTGATCTGGCATCCAAAACACTTGCACTCAGCCTGCCTCAGGCTCCTTCCTTACAACAGTTGAGGAGTAGAAGAGGGAGGAAGGGACAAAAATCTCTTACTACATTTGTTAACAACTCTTAGACAGAGAAATTCAGGATATATATCCACTAGCAAGTGGCATGACCTGACAGGATCAAATCTGTACAGCAAATAACTGGTGCTCAGTACTCGACATCCAAACTATATATATTTTGGGGTGGAGTAGGGCCATATATTCTGAGCAAGCTTTCTTCTGGCTCAAGAACCAAACACCTGTTAGGAGCTGCCCTACATCAGGTGCATCTCTCAAGTGCATCTTTGTGCTTAATTACCCCCAGAACAAGTTGAGTTCACATGCTCTGGAAGTGCAAGAACCAAAGCATGGTAAGTGAGGATAAATAGGAAATGTGTTTCAAAAGCATACTCCTGAAATAAAATGAAACTTTAAATATAGAAACAAACTACATGAGAGATCCAATCAGCATCAGTGTGGTATGTAAAGAAGCCCAAATCTAGGACCTTTACAACGGTGGAGGATACACTATCGTGAGATATGGCGATACAGCAAATACAAGTCACCATATTAAGATTCTAGTGGAAAAGCCCCCAACATTTAAGCTTACTTTTGTCAAGTAATATTAATTTTTTAAAATCTCAAACTACAGTTTACATAACCAGACTGCACACAGAATACACTAACAAGAACAGAAGTAGTGTATACATATGGAGTTTTACAAAGCAAATTTGCTTTATATGTTTCTATATTAGCTCTTCATCTATAAGTATTCAAAGGGCTTGAGTGTGGCCATTAAAAAACACTCTGGGGTAGTTTCATTTACTTCTACTTGAAAGCAGTCAAATCTCTGCCACACTTATCTGGAGACAAGGGGAGGTATGGACAAAATAACCCCTCCAATAAGCAGCCAAGAATTAATGGTGTGAAAATGACCATATGAACAATCATGATATTTATGTTAATTATACCAGAAGCAAAGATCTTCCATGAAAAAAAATAATTTAGAGTTCTGCTTTTATAACTCATCTCATTACTCAACACCACTGGTTTTATACTAGGCACACCTTCAACTCAAGTCAATGCAACTTCTCCTGTATAAGCAACCTAGGACTCAAACTCAACAGGATAAAAATTAAATTTCACTGAAGAATTGTTTCATCCTAAATCCATTTTTTCCTATTCAAAGAATAATATCAGACTATATTTTTAAATAGGTTTGAAGGATTGGGTGGAAGACTATACATGGCATTCCTTTAGTTTTATGTTAAACACTTACGCTACATCAATTTTTCCATCTGGTTTCTTGGTAGCACCAGTAACTTTGGTGTTCAGTTTAAACTTAAGTCCCTGTTTCTGAAGAATACGTTGGAAGTTTTTAGAGATCTCCATGTCAATTCCCATTCCACCAACATGGCCCATGAACTCAACAGCTGTCACATCTGCACCGAGGCGCTGCCAAACTGAACCCTGCAGTCCACAACAACACGCATAAGTTTTTGAAAGGAAAACTTCAGATGTCTTTACAGTAATACTTATCACTTCAACTGTAAACTTTTCAAAAGCAGGACAACAGGTAAGACCAAAATGATGAGCTTTTACAAACATTACAGTGTAGGATAAAACATGCTCACTACTTGTCCCAGCCTTTCCACAAAAAAATGTATTTATCACGGCTCGTTTGCATACCCCAAACTACAGTGATTGAATTCACAGAATTAATCTTTTAAAGAAATAACTAACAAAATAATTAAGTATAAATTAAGTATACTTTAGGCTATAGATACAGAAAAATTCAAAATCAAAGAATGTGAGTGTAGCTCAAAAAATCCAGAGGAAGTTGTCTGTGGTGTTTTAATACGATTAGAAATTAAATCAAAACAATGCCACATTATGGAAATTTTATGCAATAAAATGGAACCACTGCTGCTTCTGTATGTATTTATAACCATAACCACTATCATCAGCTTCACTAACAAAACCCACATACACGCTATGTACCTCAAGTTACCCACATCCATCCCACGCAGTATTTCACTTTGCTTAGTCTTTCCCTGCTTAATGGTCAGCAGGCTAAGCAGATGTGCAAATTTGCAAGCACTTGCAAGACCAGCAAATATACATTCTTCTTGAACCATGTAGTTATGAGGCAAAAGGACTCAGACCAAAATGAACTACAGCGCCTCCACTCCTTTGGTTGCTAGACAGAATGCGTGCAATCAAATCACGTGAAAATGTATTTAAGTGCTACACACAAGAGTTTTTCCTGGCTTAAAATTAACCTCCCTGAAAAAAGCAAGTTCTATTGTCTATATACAGAGCAGGTACAAACCTCAGCAAAAGTTAACCCCCGCCCCAAAACCCCTGTATGTCAGGCCCTGTATGTTCCTCTCTCATCTCTCTGCTTAGCTAACAAGCTGCAGGAGTACTGATCCTCCAAACACTTATACCATACTGGTAGAAATGGGAGCTAACAGGCTATAAAGTCTTAACAGTTTCATTACAACTCACTCAACCAAACATCTGTTAAATCACAGCAAGACAATGATAACACCCTGTTCCTTTACAAATTGAAGACCAAATGGTTTAAATATCCTCTCACCAGTTCCACACCAATGACTCCTGCACCAATGACAACCATCTTTTCGGGAACTTTTTTCAGTGACAGCGCACCAGTGGATGACACAATGTTATCTTCATCAATCTAATGACAAAGAAATCCACAAAGGGAGGTTTACACTCTCTTTTTTACATTATATATAAAACACATAGACGTTGAAGTGCAATTAGATGCAAAAACTTACTACACATTAAATTATGTGGATATTATATTTGAAAAACAGTACCATTAAGATTTCAAATACTTACAGTAATTCCAGGGAAGGGAGCAACTTCTGAGCCTGTGGCTATAAGTATGTTCTTTGTATTGATAACTTGTGTGCTGCCATCTTCTTTGGTTGCAGTGACTTGGTTTTTGCCAGTTATTTTTCCAAACCCAGATACGTGTACAACCTTTAGTAATCAGAACACAGTAACTTCAGATTCAAATTACTTACATAAGCTACACTACATTTAATCTGAATCTCAGTAATGCTTTAGAGAAGCTGCTAACATGTACCTTTGCATCACCATCCACAAAGTAATTGTATACTATTCTTTTAAGTAGATTAAGAATGAAGGAACTGTTCATTTAAAAAATTTTTAGAAGAGAAGCATTCAAATTATACCCTTGTTGAGTCAGTCACTCAAATTAATTCATGTGGCAAGAACAGGAAAATCAGATCAGAAAAAGTCATGGCTATACCTCAGTATATAATCCAAACTAACCTTGTTTTGTTTAAATAAATGAGCAATTCCACCTGTTAAGGCCTTCACTGCACCACTCTTCTGTTCCATCATCTTCTCTAGATTCAAACGGATTCCTGTAACTAAGGTTAAAAAAACCCTTCTATCAAGCATTGCAGTGTTTTTACTTAAAGGAGCTAACCTAAACACAATTAAGAGCTCTGACACAGTACGTGTTGAATGGCCCTACCAAACAGTAAAAGTTACACTCAACAACTGCTATGTTAAAAAGCAATATTACACTTTTCAAATATAACTTATTATCGCATGATTCGAGGCTCCAGGAGCAGACACATGTCCCTAAACCTCCAGCTAACAGATAAAGGATATTATTTACAGGTCTAAAAATATTTATAACCAGAAATATACAGTAGTCAGTTTTGAATGATTAAATTTGCTTGTTGATGGAAACCATTTATGTTAACAGGCACTGACAAACTGCTCTTCGCACTCACTTTCGATTCCTCTATTAGCGAAATCTTTTCCATGGGCCAAGTGATACAGATGCGAGTTGTTCAGCAAGGCCTACAATACACACAGAGAAATGTAAACTGGGACATGCATTCATGATTTAATTAATTATTTATATTATCAGGAAAAAAGTAATCTGATGTTATTTGCAAAACATTATCACTTTTAAGAAAAAGTCTGGCATGTAGGTATTTAAAAAGGTGTATTTCAAACACAGAAATTGTACACAGGAGTTCTTACTGAAGTGTTTTATAAAGTTCCATACTTAACATAAAAATAGAAAATAGTTAAATTCACACGTATCATTTTGCTTGTTTTACCAGTGAAACCAGGAATGTCTCCATGAGGATTAAAAAAAAAAAATATTAGAACAGACTTTAATAGAGGAAAGAAAGATGATTCTGACTGACTCACAGGAAAAGTTCCTTTTTACCTTGGACAAGAGATTACTTGTCAACAAAAGGAGGATACAGAAAAACTGGATGAGGAAAACCTATACTGAAATCCCTGTCAAAGTTTTAGCCCATGTAGATGTACGCAAGTTAAAATTTGTAGCTGAGGAGTTGTACTACAGTTACCACAACAGCTACCTGAGCTGAAGCTAGATGGCTTAGAGCGAGCTTAGGTCACTGGACATTCAGAATTCAAAATTAAAGTCAGAATAGTTTTTATAACAATGTTTATAAATCAGCAGCTTGAAATGCAGAACTTCTAGAACTGTATTTCTATTAGAAATAGCAATCTAGTTAGGAAGGGATCTTGGTAAGAAAAATTATGTCTTTCACTATAGCCATCCCAAACATGAAATTATCAGTATCTCTTCAAGAACAAGAGAGCAAGACTGTGCAGACTGAAAGCAGGCACAGTAAAACATTCAAAGCACATTTTGAAATACCTGCTTTATTTACACAAGCTTGAATTAAACTAATACTATCAGAATAAGCTAATTCCATTTTTAGTAATAAGTTTCTCAACTCTCACTCTTTAAAATTGATTTGCCCATTTCATATAACTGTCTCAACCCTGAATCTGTAACATCCAACATCACTGAAGAGAGCCACTACTTCAGCAATTAAAAAAGAAAAAGATTTCTATGCCCAATGTATTATCTTTGGTGCCTTTTCAGAAAGGAATTTCCAAATAGTTTGTTATAGCCTCAGTGTACGCAGCCTACATATCCTCTTCTTAAGAAATTTATTGCCATTCAAAAAAAATTCTGGCTAGTATCTGAGTGTAGCCATGGGTTCAGAAGTATTTTCTTAAGAACTTAAACGGATAAAAAAAAAAAAAAAAAAAAAAGACTTAAGAAGAAAAGTTAGTTAAATAGATCCTAGCAAAGTTCCAAACTTTTAAAGTAACACCGCATTGATCTACACCTCATTTTTAGTTTTTCCTCAGTATATTAAGATATTCTGAACTTCAATAAAACTATTAGTAAAATGTTTAGGAGAATTAATATATAATTTTAAAAACTGTGTATTTGTACTGTATTTTCTCCTACCATACTAATGGAACCTCTCTGAGCAAACAGATTAGAAATAACGATATAGTTTGGAGGGATCTTGGTAAGAAAACTATGTCTGTTTCCATAGCTGTTACAAACCTGGCCTTACCAGTGTCTTCCTTCACCTGCTGGATGCTAATGAGGCAGACTCGTTAGCATCCAGCTAGACAGACTTGATTGGACTAAGGCTATCTAACAATAGCACTGTTCTTGTAAGGCCCTAGTTCTGAAATTATTTAAAACTGGACAGATAATGTCAAATATTAGGTTCTTCTGAATTCCTGCTTACTTCTCCTTTCTTTTGGGGCTGCTGAGCCCCAAACTATGCTCTTTCTACAGTCAATGGAGAGAGACAGCTCTCTTCAGAGCATGGTGCATCCAACCAAAACCAGAGTTCACCATTTTTCAGGGGTACCTCTCTCCCTTTAATTTAGATTCACTTTCTTTACCCCTAGTTACACAGTTCAGCATTCCGTTAACATAAGAACATCATCGTGGACAAAATTACAGATTTATTTTGAACAAGCCAGTATGAGGATCAAGAACTTCACATGGTAGACTACAAGAGATACAGTCATCTGAAACAGTTAACATCGTAGTCAGTTACTGGTTACAACACAGCCTCAACAGCTCAGAGTGAGAAGATGTATCGGTATGCATCTTTGGTTTCAGTTCTCTTCCACTCTTCGATTTTGGAAAGTCCACAAAACAGACTTTGGAAACAAAACACTTGTATTGAGCTAGTAAAATTGGAACCCCTTGTGTTATTTATTTGGATCTTCAGCTTATTTGGATTGCAATTTCAGTTTTTAGAATCATAGAATGATTTAGGTTGGAAAGGACCTTGAAGATCATCGAGTTCCAACCCCCCTGCCATACACAGGGACACCTCCCACTAGACCAGGTTGCCCAAGGCCACATCCAGCCTGGGCAACGTCCAGCCTTTTAAAGAAAGTAAGTCAATCTTGGACAAAGACTTAATGAAGAGTTTAAGTGATTCACATAATATCTGTTATTTTTAATGAAGTTATGACAAACTACGTACGCTTACCTTGGATGGAATACATCCAACATTCAAACAGGTTCCACCTAAGGTTTCATTTTTTTCTACACAGACAGTCTGAGGAAGAAGTGGGGAAAAAAGAACTTTTTAGCAAAACTAGGTCACGATTTCCTTACAGGGTATCTGACAAGTTAGAATTGATGACAAAGACCAGACATTTACCTAATAAATCTTTCTCTACAAGTGTCTCATTAATTTAATTCCTAGATTTATTTTGTGACTCCGATTTCCCCTCCCTCATTTTTTTTCCTAACTTAAAACCACAAAATGGCACTTTGAAACAAAATTCTCTACCAGAAGAGAGCCACATTCCCCAGTGCACCATTTATACTTTCATACAAGTTTAAGTGCTGTTGTTCTACTTCAAAAATCCACTGTCGCCTTAATTAAATACAACACTCAGTTCTGTGAAAGATGTTCCCCTTACAATCAAAAAAAAACCTGCAAAAAGAAAAAAAAATCATACAAAAGATTCCTAAAAACAGGTAACTGCAAGCAAACAGACAAATGAAGCAATACATGTTAAAATCACATGAAGAAATAATTTCTTTAAAGAAAACAAAACAAAAGCCCCAAACCACAAACATTTCCCTCTCTAAACACACTATACTGTAAGACCCTTTGCTATAAATTTGTGCCAAAAATCTATAAAGCAAGAATAAAAATCAAATAAAGCAAAGCCAAACAAAAATAAGGTCAATACCAACATGGATGGAAAATATTTCATGTCCTTTTCATTAACTTGCCAACATCAAAGTATGCAAAGGAAAAAAAAAAAGCAACTGACAAAATGTCAAGTAAACAGATCACTTGGGGGGTAAGAGACTATCATAAACCTTTTTTATGGAAACATAAGAATTGCTATCTCCTTCTCTGCAAGGTGCACACATTTACAAAATAACAGTTCCTTGGTTTATACTATAAGAGCTCCAGCCTGCTGAGAAGTGACTACCCAGGTGAAAGCCTTTCATCGTTTCTTTAAATTGCTGCTTTTGTGCTTAAGTAGAGGTGATGGTAACACGAAGAGCAGGATTCACTGTAATAAATCACAGAAACACACTGAGACATGCTGACCCCCTTTCTACCCTTTCTCCTGTCTTAAGCACATGAATGCATGAAAAACAATCCAAGGGCTTTGAAAGCTGCGCTATGGATAAAACAGCACCAGAATGCTCCTACCTTTACCTGATAAGGAGGTTCTGCCTCATACAGTTTACATCAGCTTCACCAACAAGGCCAAGCAAAGCTGCTGAAAAGCCAATGCCCACAGAACATTGTTGGCAATAACGTGGGATGCTGTGGTGGTGACACAAGGACTTAACGGCTTCTGCTAGCACATGTAGCACTGATGTTGAGGTTACTGTTGAGTAGTTCAGCAGAGCATGCTCAGGTTCTTCCTGAACTACAGAATCTATCTTTTTGCCCCTCTCACAAAAACATCTCCTTACATCCCTCAGGGACATCATAAACATTCTTCACATTTATTCAGTATTACAGGTGACACATGCCAAGCATGTCTAAATATTTTACTCACTCCAACTAGCTGTAAAGCAGTATAACCAAATTATTTTTTGCCATGATGAAAAACAGAATCCAGGGCACTTCAAACCTCCCTGTATATGGGTATCCTATTGTTAATCACAGATATGAAGGACCTGAGGACGGCGTGGCTCCAAGAAAAGCAGGCATATAGCCACAAAAAATAGCTTTAGAATAAACAAACATGAACTCACATGGCAGAAGGCCTCAATCTCAATTAAAACCTGTAGCACCGAGCACATTTTTCTCAGGTACTAATAGCTCAGTAACAACATATAGCTAAAAGCAAGAGTATTTATTAAGACAAAAAAAATAATTCACAAGCATGGATAAAGACAACTCGATTATCTGCACTAGGTCACAGGCAGATGTAAAACTTCTTAATGGAATCTCAAATATTTATATTTTGGTACAGTTAACACATTAGATGGCTGAAAGATAACAGAAGAGACATCACTGAAACCCAGCTTTGGGAGTAACGAGCAATGAGGGACAACACTCAGAATTACAGAAAAGTTTAAGTTGACGGGACCTCTTCTGGAGGCCATCTAGTCAAGTCTCCTGCTCCAAACACAGTCAACATCAAAGATGTATCAGGTGGTTCAGGGCCTTGTACAGCCAAGTTCCGAAAATATCCAAGGATGAAGACTACACGCTATCTGGTCCCCCGTTTCAGTGTGTCACTGGAACTCCATTCATCAACAAGAGTTTGTCCTTACCAGGCAGTCTAACCAACTTATTTTTGCCATGAAGTCTAGATGTCATAGTTCCGAAGCATGGGAGGCACCAGCCAGCAGGAACACGCTCAAGACTGCTAGAACCACCTTCTCAGATTTCAAAATAATTAAGACAAGAATAATGCAGTGCCAAGAGAATAAGTTGGTTTCATATTAAGGAGCAAAAGTTGCCTCTTTCAAAAGGGATTCGAAGACAACAGACAGAACAACAGAGATTAACATAAATAAATGTAAATTTGATACTTTAGTATTTCTACAGACATATTTTCGCTTCTAAAATTCTCACATGGCAATGGAATTCCTCTACTCACATTCAAAAACCACATCAGTTAAATACTGGTTTTTCCTCTTTTGAGGTCCTCAGTCTGATCTTCAGGATATTTTTTCAGTGGCCTTTCTGTCACTGTCTCAATTTATTTTTTTCCCTTTTCTTTGTTGGGAGAAAAATTCCTTCCTAACATTCTTTTCCCACCTTCTCTTCCACAAGGGTATAAGCACACCTCAATTATCACTTCCAATCAAAAGCAAGCTTTCCTGAACAGCTCTGTCAGTAGCCTAGCAGGGCTACAGACAGTCCTACCATCACATGTCCATTTCACCTTCTGTATAATCTGGGTAAGCAAGGTAAAGAAAGATTACCAACGTGTCAACAGCATCTAGTGCCCCAAGATGTGACATAAGAATTTCAGTTTTTCAGTATCGCACAGACATCTTCCAAGTTCATCTGGATGAATATTCTATTTGAGTGAGGTCTCATCTTACCTTAAATCCAAGCTGAGCTGCTTTGATAGCAGCAACATACCCTCCAGGACCAGAGCCAATAACTGTGACATCAGCATCAACTGAAACAGAGAACATTTGAGTTATTTTTGTTTAGCAGCTAATATTTTACTGCAGGAATACCAGTTTATATTTTTTTAAATAATTCATGTTTGAAAATGTGGGGTTTTTTTAAAAAAACAAGATGTCTATTAAAAATGATGCAACTCAATAGACTAAGTTTAGATAAGTAAACTACACCTGTGAGAGTAACCTTCTGGATAAAAGGAAAGGTTGCGTGGAACTATTCACTCTGCAATAAAAAGAAAAAGTCTTAAATCCTACAGGGGAAAATAATGTAAAAAGAAATGAAGCAACTAAATTCTGTCTGACCCATCCATCTTGCTATAAATCCTTTAAGAACTTAACTCAATATGTTTGGATAGTTTACTAAACATTCTTCCAACGCAGCTTCTATTCATGTTTACTGCAAAAGATAAATGCTTACTGAATGCTGTAAAATCAGTAGTTTATAAAGGAGAAAATATGGCTGAAACAGATATCTATGCAATCTTTATCGATTATGAATGCAGCAGAAGCTGTGAACTTTGTACCTAAGCCATGTATCATAAACACAATCTCGTATGGAATATTAATTACCATCACTGTTCTTATAAAGTTCAACTTCTATTTATAGCTTTAGCTTGATATCAAACAGGGTAAATAAGTCACTATTTTTCATCTAAATCTCCATGCTGACATGGATTCCCCCATCACCCGGAAAACCGATTTCCGAGTTTGAAGCACTGCTTTGGTTTGTGAGGTTTTTTGGGGTTTGTTTTTTTTTTTTTTGTCTAAAGAAATTCTTCACAATTAATTACCTTGATCGGCATAGGTCCTTTGTGACACTGCAGAAATTCCCTGGAGACCATGATGAATTCGATCAAAATGGCTTCTCTAGAAAGGGAAGAAAATAAAAAAAAACGCTTAATTTTAAAAGCTCAAGTCTACCCTTGAAGAAAAATAAGCATTCAACCACATACAGACAAACACACAGTTACAATCGCCAGTTAATCAAACCAGGAACATGGCTGAAGCAGAAATGGATGGCGCTGACTGGAACAGGAGGTAGAAGTCGCTCTGCCGTTCACCTGCTCTGCAATCTCAGCCGATCATTACACCTCTTTTCACGTCAGCCTCGCCTAAGGCTGCCTCTAACTACACAAACTTTCAACCCTTCACACGGGGCTCTCAAACCACTTAATGACATAAATGAAGACACCCACAAGAGTTTACAAAGAAACTTATTGTTCCATAACCATCCCCTTCAGCCACCTCCTGTGAACAAGCAACATCCCAGAGGTGGTTCTGGAAGGCAAGACTTTTTAATTGTAATGGGACAGCACAGCACAGTCCCTACATGTCTCAGGGGCCGATCATGCTGTACCTGGAGCGGAGGATCCTCCTGAAAGCATTTCTGAAGCCCTCATCGCTGCCCAAAGGCGGGAAGCGACCCTCTGACAGCTAGCGGCTTCCGCAGCCACACAGGTGCCCGCCCCCGCTCCCCGCTCCGCCCG
>NW_009649741.1:593515-594210 GCF_000708025.1 Charadrius vociferus | reverse complement strand
CGGGTCAGGAGGACGAGGTTGTGGCGGCGGATGTCGGGCGCGCCCCCGCGGGCGGACGCTCCCCCGAAGGCGGCAGCGGGGGAGGCACCCCCGCGGGGCCGGGGGGGATATGGGCGGGGACACGCAAATGAGCCTCTTAAAGCGGCAGGGCGCTACCGCGGAGCCGTTCGTAGCCGTACCGCGCGCTGGAATGAATGTTGCGGTCAGGCAAAGCAGCTCACAAACCCACGTCTAACGGATCGAAATGAAATTTTTGAACAGAGAAAGTCAAAATATGTCATTTTTTTTTTTCAGAATGAAACCTCTTTCTTCTAAGTGACAGCAAAATGTACATAAACTCAATTTTAAAAATATTCAAATATACAACAACTAAGGTATCTCATTTTGGAAAGAATTTTAAGCCACTTGGTATAGAATCATAGAATCATAGGATCATAGAATGGTTTAGGTTGGAAAGGACCTTGAAGATCATCGAGTTCCCACCTCCCTGCCATGGGCAGGGACACCTCCCACTGGACCAGGTTGCCCAAGGCCACGTCCAGCCTGGCCTTGAACACCTCCAGGGATGGGGCCTCAACAACCTCTCTGGGCAACCTGTTCCAGTGCCTCACCACCCTTAAAGTGAAAAACTTCTTCCTAATGTTTAATCTAAACCTGCCCTCTTCCAGTTTAAAGCCATTCCCCCTCGTCCTATC
>NW_009649741.1:571453-593134 GCF_000708025.1 Charadrius vociferus | reverse complement strand
CCCCACCAAGCCTGTATTTGTGCTTGGGATTGCCCCGACCCAGATGTAGGACCTTGCACTTGGCCTTGTTGAACTGCATGAGGTTGGCTTGGGCCCACCTCTCCAGCCTGTCCAGGTCCCTCTGGATGGCATCCCTCCCCTCCAGTGTATCTTCCTCACCAAACAGCTTGGTGTCATCGGCAAACTTGCTGAGAGTGCACTCGACCCCACTGTCCATGTCCACGACAAAGATGTTGAACAGTACAGGTCCCAGTACCGACTCCTGAGGAACGCCACTCATCACTGCTCTCCACCTGGACATCGAGCCGTTGACCGCAACTCTTTGAGTGCGACCGTCCAGCCAGTTCATTATCCACCGAGTGGTCCATTTGTCGAATCCATGTCTCTTCAATTTAGAGACCAGGATATCATGTGGGACGTTGTCAAACGCTTTGCACAAGTCCAGGTAGATGACATCAGTTGATCTTCCCTTGTCCACTGCCGCTGTAACCCCTTCATAGAAGGCCACCAAATTTGTCAGGCATGACCAAATTTGTCAGGCATAAATGCTGGTATGCAGGTATAATTGCTTTCAAACTATTTAATCAGGAAACATTTGAACCAGAATACTGAGACATTTTTATAATTAACACATCTTAATTTCATGGTATTTATATCCTTCCGGACTATCTGTTTGTTAGACAAAAAGGTGCACACCCCCACGATCCTCTGTTATTTTCACGTCAGCATATCAGTATTTGAAAACGTAAACCCTTCATTACCTGTGGGGGAACTGTAACGGGTAAGGCCATTTTCCTTCCGTACTGAGTTCCTCCTGGTTTAGAAGACGTGCAATATTCTGTTCAATTTATGATAAAAACATCTAAATGTGTCCTTAGGTAAGTAACATGCAACATAGTTCATAATATTGATTGGCCATCTTGCCCAAAAGTGAAAAAAAGTTCTCAAGTTTCCTGGACTTACTTTCTACTTGCTTGCATAAAATAAAGATTTTCATGAGGTGGCAGTGTTCTGTTATGTCCCACATAGAGAAACACATCATTGAGCGCCAGCTTGGAGATCCCTTTGAAGAGAGGTGTAATATTCATAAATGCCAGCCTTTCTGATTATAGGAGACTTTAACTATTTAGAGGAGCCACCCGGGGGAAGAGCAATTTACCCATTAATAAAACATAGTCAGATCTGTCGAAAGTGTACCAGCTAACGAATGTGCCGGCAATTGATAACACTGTGTGAAAGCGCCTGTGTTCAAAATGATGGGCAGGATTCCTCTTCTGTCTTTCTATACCAAGATTTCTCTGCTTGCACCTCCAGCAAGACTGGAGACTGGATGTGCCTCATGTTTTCATATTTTAATCCCTAATTCTTTGGCTGTCTAAGGACGAAGCACCCTGGAGTTCTCCGATGCTTGCAGCAAAAGTGTCACGGCCCCATTGTTTCCTCCCATCACAGAATCATAGAATTGTTTTGGTTGGAAGATACCTTTAAGATCATCGAGTCCAACCATTAGCCTACGTCCTGGTTTGAGTGACACAGGATTAATTTCTCTTTCAGTAATTTTACTTTTCAGTAAGGTCTCTTCTAATGCTATGGAAAACTGTATTTTTAGAAGACTCTAGTGTCTGAATTTGTGAAAAGATTTACTTTATAGCTAGCTATGGAGTGTGGTTTCAAGGTCTCAGTGTTTTCGAGCTTGCCAGGTGCAGGGATGAGGAGGAGCGAGACCCGGGCACTTGACCCAAGCTGGCCAACAGGATTATTTCATACCATGAACGTCACATTCAATATACATTAGAAAGTTTGCTGAAGAGTTTCTCTCTTCTATGATGGTGGTGATCCTGAGAACTTCTTGCCCCAGTGCTGGACCCCTGAGCCATTCCCTTCCTCCCAAAGCCACAGCACCCACAGTGTCCAACATTTGCTGTCCGCTGCTGGGAGTGCACAGCTTCCTATGGATAGAACGGGCTGAGTATAATCCTTGTATGTTTTATATTGGTATTGGGATCAATATAGGTTCTTTGTTATTATTATTGTTAATTATTTAGTCTTATTCTATTAAATCTGTTTATACTCCAACCCTCGGGTTTCCTTGTTTTTCCTGATTCCCCTTCCCAGGTGGGGAGAGGTCCTCAGGTGATAAAATAATTGTCTAAATGACAATAAATTATTGTGGGTTCTTCAAACCATAACAGCCTAGCACTACCAAGTTACCACTAAACCACATCCCTCAGCATAACATCTACCCTTCACTACATCTCCCATCCTCACTAGTGAGCCAACCAAAGAGAATAAACAGCACAAATCCTCCAGCCATAGCTAACTAGAGGTACTCAGCCGACACATTTTGATCTCCCATGGTCTCTCCCCCGGCCTCCCAGCGCTGGTGTGCAGCAGGGCACCAGAACACGGGCAGTGCTCAGCAGCGCCAGAGTATTTCTAGGGAAATTAAACGTTTTTCAGGCACAGATCTGAATGCCATGAGCACATTGTTAGTGCTAGCATTGAACAAAACTACCTTCTGCACCAGGAAATTACTTGAGGCTCTGAAGGACACACCGGGCATGTCACATCTGGGTAGGAAGTGCAAGAACAGGACAGGGCACAGAGAATGGCTTCCCTCCCCTGTCCCCTTCCGAAAGGGAAGCTGAGGCCCCAGCAGAGCTCCTGGAAAGCCCTGTGGGGAAATCTCCGCAGAGTCCTCAGCACAAGAAATATGTGGATCTGTTGGAGCAGGTCCAGAGGAGGGACATGAAGATGATCAGAGGGTTAGAGCACCTCTCCTATGAAGACAGGCTGAGAGAGTTGAGGTTGTTCAGCCTGGAGAAGAGAAGGCTCTGGGGAGACCTTATTACAACCTTCCAGTATCTGAAGGGGGCCTACAGGAAAGCTGGAGAGGGACTTTTTACAAGGGCATGTAGTGATAGGATGAGGGGGAATGGCTTCAAACTGGAAGAGTGTAGTTTTAGACTAGATATTAGGAAAAAAATTTTCACTCTGAGGGTGGTGAGTCACTGGAACAGGTTGCCCAGAGAAATTGTGGGTGCCCCATCCCTGGAAGTGTTCAAGGCCAGGCTGGATGGGGCTTTGAGCAACCTGGTCTAGTGGGAGGTGTCCCTGCCCATGGCAGGTGGATTGGAACTAGATGGTCTTTAAGGTCCCTTCCAACCCAAACCATTTTGTGGTTCTATGATTGTATGATCTCTTTGCACTCTTCGTGTCCCAGCCAGAAGGCTCAGGTGTGGGTTCATGCTGCATTGGAAGTTTTCTCAAATTAGAGAAGATACTGATGAATACTGTGGCCACTGAACGGAGGGCAGTTTGTGTGGTGATTGCTTCAGGACCCAGGAGTAGCAAGTGGATGTAGGGGGCCTGGAGGAATGCAGAAAGCATCAAAGCGTGTCTTGGTGGATGGGGACAGTGGGAAGGTGAAGGGGCACAGGGAGAACACAGGGCTGGATCCCTCCATCCCAGTCGCCACAGGCCTGGCAGTCACCTCCGAACAGCCTTGCCCATTGACTATGTGTCACTTGGGGTCACGGTGGCTGGGACTGCCTTTCTGAGCCTTCCTGGGGACTTCACTGGAATTTGGAGGTTGTTAAAATATTTTCTTGAGGTTTCACGTCTCTGAGTAATAAAGACCATAAAGATCAGATCCTCAGTGGATTGCCTTGAGGACTGTGGTAGTTGTAAACCGTGATGACCTGAGTACTTTTTGTTCTTGTGCTCCTGGCACGACTCTACCTCACCTTTCTTTGGTTGTGGCATTCCTTTCATGAACACTGAGATCACAATACCTAGGTACCCTCCTGCTTTTTATTGCATTCATTAGCATGCATGAAATGTCCCCTTGCAGCAAAGCAGGTTCCCAGGATCCTGGGTTGCATGAGGAGGAGTGTTGCCAGCAGGGTGAGGGAGGTGCTCCTTCCCCTCTGCTCAGCACTGGTGAGACACAGCTGGAGTGCTGGATCCAATTCTGGGCTCCCCAGTACAAGAGAGACATGGACATATTGGAGAGAATCCACAAAGATGATGAAGGGACTGGAGCACCTCTCCTGTGAGGAAAGGCTGAGAGAGCTGGGACTGTTCAGGCTGGAGAAGAGAAGGCTCAGGGGGATCTCATCAATGTATATAAATACCTGAAGGGAAGGTGCAAAGAGGATGGAGCCAGGCTCTTCTCAGTGGTGCCCAGTGACAAGACCAGAGCCATTGGGCACAAACTGAAACACAGGAGGTTCCCTCTGAACATCAGAAAACACCTTTTCACTGTGAGGGTGACCAAGCACTGGCACAGGCTGCCCAGGGAGGTTGCCGAGTCTCCATCCTTGGATATACTCAAAAGCCATCCAGACACAGTCCTGGGCAACCAGCTCTACGTGACCCTGCTTAAGCAGGGGGTTGGACCAGATAACCTCCAGTCGTCCCTTTCAACCTCAACCATTCTGTGATTCTGTGTCAGGAAAATAAACGGCATCACGAAGTCTTCTGGTTAGCTGCCCTGAGAACAAGGGTCAGCTCTGACCTGGAGCTAGAGGAGGAAAGCTGCAGACACATACTGAAGTCAACAGAGGGCAACATAACTGCATAGACTAACAGAGATCTGCAAGGATGTTTTAAAGAGAAGTAGAGCATTATACCTCTTTGAAATACTGAATATTTTCTTGCATTACAAATTGCATTTTTCTGCATATGCCTGTGCACATGTTTACTTGTACACATCAAGATTATCAGTCTAGACAGACTATTGCACTGGCTCTGACTTGGGAAAACAGAACCAGAAAGTCTACCGCACTCCATGCAAGGACTGGATAGTGGCCATCAGTGTCCTGTACCTTGCAAAGCCGTATTTAACAAAACACATTTTCAGATTATTCCTCCTATCTTTGGTAAATCCTTTTGGTAAACTCCTCTCTTTGGTGACTGTGAGCACCATGACAGGGCAAGGGGTAAGGTATGTTGAGAAAGAGATAGGGGTGGGATTTTTTTTTTGCACCCTTGTCCAAAGCAGGGTACTGTACTGCTTTCCAGACTGCTCAGCTAACTGCTCTGCTTAGAAAAGTTTCCTGTCACTCAAACAGTAATGCAAGATGAGTAGAGAATTGGAGAGAAAGCTACAGCAAGTCCATGACTTCTGAGTTTCTGCACCTGTACGTGGGCAATATGGGATAAGTAGGAAGGAGGAAGTCAAGTGGGACTGGGCCAGATGCAAAATAGCAGCATACCTCAGATTCATTGAAGAGGCAGGACAAGTGTCTCAAAAGCATATCAGGTGTCCTGGTATGTATGTACTCTGTTCTGCGGGTATTTTACAAAGATCTGTGGCTCCCAAATGCTTGCAGGAAAGTTAAGTGGTCAGGACATTCCTCTGGTAGCTGGAGCTCTGAAGGAGCACATGTAGGCAAGCACAGGGTCGGGGAAGCTGGAGCACTGCATTTTTGAGCCAAAGGGAAGTTAGAAAGGAGTCCCAGACCTTACAAAGGGCACCAGACCTGGGTCTGGTGGTGGGACCCATCTAGGTTCTCTCACACCACATGGCGACTGCAGAAAAGGGCATTGGTCCAAGCTGAACCATGACATACCTAAGGCCTTGTCACATACCATGGTTAAACACCCATCACTCTGCCCCTGGCAGTGGCTTGTGAGTGAGGTGCAATCCAGCTGCCTCACCTGAGGGAATGACTCTTCTTTGCATTTAAATGTTAGGCACCTAGTGAAGCCATCCTTTTAAGGCAAGTACCTAAATTCCCTGGGTGATCAGCAGGTGAAAATAAGCACCCAGGAGATCCTGTCTGCCTATCTTACGTGCATGCACCAACACCAATATGATCTTCCTTGGGGCCTTCAAGGATTCCTGCCTCTGCTTTTGGGAAAGCAAGTAATCAAGGTAGGACTTGTCTCACCTCACTGCAGCTGCCAAGGTCAGACTTCTCGTTTAGCAGGTCTAACAGACAGCTAGTCTGAGCTTCTATGGGAGACTCAGAGAGACTGGCGAATTGAGAAGGTTACTCATCCTGTCCCAAGGGGGGTGTCAAGGATTGCCCTCCAATGGCTGACTGTAGCGCTGCTGTCCGCTGAGCAGAGAGGGGACCCAACGACCTGTGTTAAACATCAAACCTTGAGATAGTCAAAGGTGGTGGAAAAAGCTCACCACATGTAAGAAGGAGTGTCTCCACAGGCATGGAGAACTTGTGCGGCAGTTAGACATCTCTGGCAGTTCAGCTGGGTCTTGCCCTTGGTGCCGCAGGGACATGAATGTGCTGCTGCCCCTCAGAGGAGGCAGAGATGAGTCTCCCTTTAATCATCAGTTTGCTTAACTTTATCAAATTTGTGCTGCAGAAAGGAAGTGGTAGCTCTATGTCTGATGTCCTTCCCTCCAACTTCCTCCCATCAGACTTCCTCCTGGGAATTATTTTGCAATAACAGTGAATGGTTTTGCATATCAGTAACTTGGTGTACCCTGTAAAATTCTGTTCCCTGCACATTACTCAGTTCTGAAAATTTGTGACCTTCTAGCTAGAGAAGAGATTACAGATGAGGACAACGTGGCATATGAAAGCCTGGTTTGAACATGGGAAAAAGTCTGTGTTATTTATAGTAGGTTACACAACAGAAAAAAAAAAAAAGATGCACTGCAGGATATAATTGTGCAGTGCCCATAATTCAAAGTCTTTGCAATGAGAATTAGGATAGGATTATGTATTACTGATGTTTTCCTTTTCCTGTGCTCAATTTGTCATTGCCAATTTAAACTTCTCAATAAACATTTATACCAGAGCCAATCGTAAAGAGTGCCAGTTAATTTTCACATTTGGAAAAAAAAAAAAAAAAGCACTTTCATTGGTTTTAAGTTTCCAATTAAATTTTCTGGATTTTAATAAAAATCAAAACCAAAACTACAAATATTTTGTATTTCTTAAGCACCTGTAAAATTCATTGGTTCTATTGCTGTTAGAAAACATGTAAATCTAAACTGAGGAGGAAAGTTTCCACACAAGTTTTCACATTAACTAAAATCTCACTTTTGTCCCCAAACAAGGCCACTAAAAATGCAGGGACTATGCAGTATTTAATTTTCTTCGATTTCGAAAGCTGGCAAACAAGGTAATTAAAATAAAAATAAAACCGTAATGACAAGGCAATTAACTTGCAGTCACTCTTCAAGAGATATGAATTACATCAAGGAAATGGCACACTTCTGCTCAGGGGATGGGCTTTCTCAAGCTCTGCTCTCCTAATGCAGGATCTGGCCTTTAAATCCCCTGAGCAAGGAGGTTTTGTGGCTAACAGGAAATTTTTCACCAGGAGTCAGGGACATGTTGTGTGTTCAGACAGAAAATCTTTGAAGTAATAAATTCCCATTGTTAGATCATCTTGGCTTTATGAAAGTCAAAGTTCTTTCTGAAGCACAATGTTATTGTGCAGCTTGGAGCTTTCTTGGTGATAACAGGGTGATAAACAGAATGTATTTCCTGCATCTGAGATTGCTGTTAACATTGTAAACACGGTATGGCATCTGGATGGGAGAATGTCCTAATCTAGCACAGCAAATCAACTGACATGGTGAAAATCAAGGTGCATGCACTGTGCTAATCTGCAGTTTGCCCTTTAAGAACCGTAATTGATATAGATTAGTTATATTAACGTTACTGTTTGTGATATTGTGTGCTAGTCTGTTAATATAGTACATTATAACAAAGTCGTGCACCTGGGGGGCACTAACCCCGCGCTACAGTGTAGGCTGAGTTCCAGCTGGCGAGAAAGCAGCTCTGGAGAAAAGGGCCTGGAGGTCCTGGTGGACACCAAGTTGACCATGAGCCAGCAATGTGCCCTGGCAGAAAAGAAGTCCAACAGCCTCCTGGTCTGCATGAGCAAAGGTGTAGCCGGCAGGCCAAGAGGGGGGATTATTTCCCTATATTCAGTGCTTGTGGGACTACATCTAAAGGTCTGCATCCAATTTTGGCTCTCCAATGCAAGAAAACATGGTGATAGAGGCAACGGGCTCAAGTTCAAGCATGGGTGCTCTGCCCTTGTTCACGGCACCTGCTCAGGCATCCCCGAGGCAGTCTAACCTGCTCTTTAGGAGGCCCAAGGAGATTTTACAACACGGTTGGCTACCTATTCCTCAGCTCTAGTGTTGTTATTCTTAGAAAGTTCCACATTTACTTTAGGTCTACCCTGGGCTGGTTACTCTATCAAAGAGAATGTTTTATCAGTTTGATACAATTTGTTCTTGTAAAATGTCTGTTCATTGTTGCTTATCTCTTCAGAGACATCTTCAAGGTGCTAAAATTTATATAGATGTTTTAAAGTAGTCTCCGATTCCCTTGTTTCTCCTTTCTCCTTCAGTTAACAATAAAGTAAATCCTTTCGCGCTCAGCAAGACTCCAAAGTTCTGTCCTTCTCCAGGTCTCTGAAGACAGTCAGAGGTTACTTCTTTGACTCCTTAAGTAGTCTAGGATGAATTTCATCAAGTCCAGGCAACCTGGGGGCCCTTACCTGCTGTCTATAAGCAAAAGTCTACTCTCAAAAACTTTATATACACATTTTGTGTTTATTGTTAGGATACATAGGATAGAGAACGAAGAGGTTAAATAACATCCAGAAAATCTAGAAAGATATACAACTAGTCTTTACACTAAGGGTTGGTGTTTCAGCAATGAAGAAATGTAATTTTGCAGGTAGTAAAACAACATTGAGCCAAATGTTGCCTGAAACTACTTGTACATAAGTATAAGAAAAGGAAGGCAAGAAAAAGAAACATGCAGAAAAAATGAGGGTTAAACCAAAGAAGGCCAGCATGACTTGCATTATGAAGTGAACATCTGTGGAGACATTCCTGAATGAAAAAGGGCATAACTTAATTCCGATGAGCAACCCAGGGTTTCAACAAAGCGCGGAGGCCTATGTGCAACGTCCTTGGCCCCTCCTTGGCTGCCCAGAAAGGGAGGAAGAAAAGTGCTAAGCAGAATGGAATCTGGGACAAGATAAGCCGGGAGAAGAGTAAAACAAAAGGCGCGTGGACAGAGGGCCTTAGCCAATCTAGTTGCGGGACATTGCGCATGGACAAGGGAGCTGAACCAATTATAATGTTGTTGCCTATGCATGCTTTTGCTGTAAGCCTATATATACTCTGCTAAAATATTCAATAAAGGAGAACGACTATACTCATATTGAGATTTCATCGTTACTCCGGGTCCAATCCCACTCCGACAAACAACCACAGAGGCAGGAGCTACGTTTACTTTAACATGTAGTATGCTGCACCAGTTTTGGCCGGAATAGTTAAATTTCTTCATAGCAGCTCATATGGTACTATGTTTTGGATTTGTGCTGAAAACAGTGCTGATAAAACAGGGATGGTTTAGTGTTTGCTGAGCAGCGGTTGCACAGTCAAGGCTTTTTCTGCTCCTCACACCACATCACTAGTGAGTAGGCTGGGGGTGCACAAAGAGTTGGGAGGGGACACAGCTGGGACAGCTGGGCCCAACTGGCCAAAGGGATACTCCATAGCATATGATGTTGTGCTCAGCAATAAAAGCTGGGGTAGTAGGAGAAAAGGGGGACACCTGGAGTGGAGGTGCTTGCCTTCCCAAGTAACGGTTACATGTGATGAAGCCCTGTTTTCCTGGAGATGGCTGAACACCTGACTGCCAACGGGAAGTGGTGAATGAATTCCTGATTTTGCTTTGCTTGTGTGCATGGATTTTGCTTTACCTATTAAACTGTCTACCTCAACCCACGAGTTTTCACATTTTTACCCTCCCGATTTTCTCCCCCATCCCACTGGATGGAGGAGTGAGCACACAGCTGAGTGGGGCTTAGCTGCCAGCTGGGTTTAAACCACAACATATGTACAAACAGGAGTGAATTTGTACAGCAAAGCAGCTGGTGCTGAGGACATGAAATCCACATTTCTGCGTTTTTCTTTATTTTGGATGAACCGTAGCCTGCATCTGCTCCTGGATGCAACCCTGGAGCACATCCTCCCATTCAGTCCCATCCCCAGGAAGCTGGTTCATGCAGTTTGAGGCTGCTCCACCATGTGACCCAAAGCAGAGGAATGGGAGATGATCAAGACATTTGCTACAAAAGTGGTCTTGTGTTCTGAATCAACATACTGATGTAGATGCTCCCAATAAGACTGCAGGAGGAGGCTGCATGTGCTCAAATGAAATAAATTTATGGCAGAAAGTTTGGAAATGGCACTGAAAGAGAAGAGGTAATTTAGAGAGAGATTCAAAATCATGTACTATCTTACAACTTCCACTTTTAAAAAGTGCGCACATGGCAGAGATGATTCTGATAGATTACTCATCCTCATGCCACAAAAGCAAAGAGCAATAATCATATTAATTCTTCTACACTGGTCACAGGGCTATCTTTAGAGGTTTACTAGATAACTAATGTTAATTACCATTCCTCCCCAGCCAACCTTAGTAAACATTGAACCCAAAACCATGAGCTTCACCTTCTTTTCTGTTCTACATCTTAATACAAGGTCTTATTGTCATTAACACATTGACATGGAGATGGGCTAGGAGCTGTCTGGAAAGTTGTTTTTCCCTCTATTTAGGGTCTCCGGCTTTCAGTGCATGAGAGTGGCTAGTGTTGGGATGGCAGGAGTGAGGAGGAGGCAGGTCCCAGCCCAACAGCAGGGGAAAGCCCTGGAAACACAGTTTGGGTTACCACACATGCCTGCCCACAGCAGGGCTGTGCTCCCTTCTGGCAGCCTGGTTTGCCCCACTCCAGCCCAACATGTCGTGCATTGTGTCCTAGAAAGCACTTCACATGCTTGACTTCAGTCATTTTTCCTTATCCTGAACTGGACACCAGCACAAATGTGCTTCTGCTGCTTCCATCTTCCTGGATCCAGATGCACAGGAGCTTGGGCAGACCTTCTGTGCTACCCCCGTGACTTCTTCAGTAGGGGGTTCCTTGCATTCAGGTTCATGGACTTGCAGGCAACCTTTCAGGGCTGGAGGAAGGCTAAAGCATAGTCAGAAGTGAGCCAGGGAGCCAGTAAGATGAAAAAAAAAAAAATAAATACAGAAAACATTGGCTACAAGAACCCAGCATCTGCAGAGCAGAAAAGGGGGTGTGGATCAGTTTATACACAATGAGGTGCAAGTCAGACTGGAGTGTATTGTGTTATCAGCATCTAAATTAACCAGTTTTAGCCAGTTCAGGTATATCTACATGAGTGGGAGTGAAGTGCAGCCATACTCCTAAACATAGATCTAGTGTGATAGGAGTGCCTGGATAAGCTCAGCAAGGCTCACCTTCTTTGGGAAGAGGACGTCTGTGGATCTTCAAGGCTAGTTTCAAGTGGAATAAAACAAGAAGCACCCAGAAAGGTAATGCTCCTGTGCCAATCGCTGGGCAGATTTGTCCCCACTGCCCTGCTGGGTCATCAGATGCTCCAACACCCCAATGTCACCAAGCAGTAGCCTAAAGTACATTGTCAGCACCTGTGAGGACTCCAGACCTGCTCTTTCTGCAGGATTAAGGAATCCTTATTTCAGAGATTTTCACTCCCACTAATACCCTTAATAACTTGGGCATATTTAGACATTGATTCAGCAACATCCCAAAACATGGGTTAGAATCCATTTTAATCCATTAAAATACATTCTCTGCCAGTTTGTTCTAGAGGGGTATTTACATAGCTCACCAGAGATATTACTACATCCATTTCTCTTGCAGCAGCAGCCATCTGAGGTGACTTCCCTCTTTATGCATTTAGAACTAAATGTAGAGTACCTATACTGTAGCTCAGTTCCAGATTCCCCATACCCATGGTTCAAGCATATTTATTCTGCCTCATTTAAAACAACTTCTCTCCCTCCAGAGGGAGATGAGGGAACTTGAAAACTCCAAAAGACACCAGGGATGGAGAAAGTTTGGGACTATGGACAGGGCATTGTGCTGCTGCCACAAAGCCCCCTCACAGTGCTGTTGGGGGAAGCCCAGTAGTAGAAAATAATTTCAAAGCTTTTGCTTTGCTGTTGCTCCTCCAACCTGATAGATGGGCACTTCCAGGGTGTGATTAGCCCATCTACTCATGGTGACTGTCTACAAGAGGACATCTGAATGTGTCTTGTGAGTATCTGTCACTCCCACTGACCACAGAGGCACTCCACAGGACAGCTGAGTGTGATCATAGAATCGTTTTGGTTGGAAGAGACCTTTAAGATCATCAGGTCTAACTGCTAACCCAGCACTGCTGAGTTACCACTAAACCATGTCCCTCATCACTACATCTGCGCATATAGAATCATAGAATCGATAAGTTCAGCTACAGGCATTCTGCATCAGCCTTCTTCCATGAGCAACCCAATCCATCTCCAATGGAGACTTCTTTTGATCTGAAAGAGGCATTGGTCCTGTGGGACACAGCCATGAGATCCTGCAGTCAATGTCTATATCCAATATATATCACATATGCAACCTGAATTCCATCATGTCCTACTTTGGGATGCTTTACTTTGCGATCTTAATAGTTTTCTTTAACTGGTGTTTGTTTCTGGGCTCTTTTAAAAAGTAATAACAAGAGATCAGGAGACCAAATACTTGGCTTCATTTTGGGCCCCTCTTAGCCAGTCTGCAGCCTTGAGGTCCACTGCATGGAGCAGGTGGGGTAAGTTGGAGCGTCAGTGGGCAGAGGTGGACATTTCATAGACGAAAGATGGCAAAAAAGGAATGCACTCTTCCTAAGCCATATTCTTAGAAATGCCTGAACCATTTTAGCTGAAACCATCCTAGAATTCATCCTGAAGCAGATTCTATGCACAGGAGCTTATTGCAAAGACCAGTCGCTCAGCACGGAGCACTGCAGCTGTAAAGTAGGGCAGTCAATATTCGCTTGCTAAACTCCTGTTGGACTGCTGGCCTCGGTGACAGTGTATGGCAGGAATTTCACCTCCAGTTGGGCACTTAGAGAAAAAGGATTTCCTTTATGGGTTTTGAATTTGTTTCTCTCTAGTTTCATTTACATTTTTTTGTTTCTAATATTGAGAGCTAGGGAGATCAGGAACTCCCACTCAGAGTGTCCTTTGCACAGAGGTACATATGCCTTTTGTATAGCCACATTCTTAACATATTTGCGGCGTACAGTCATATTAATGTCTAACAGACTAATAGTAAATCCCTGCAATGCCCCTCACAGACCTCCCAATCAATCTCAACCACAGTTATTGCAATTCTGGAATTCTTGCTGGTGGCCTAATCGATAACTAAAATGGATTAAAGAGACATTGTTGGGAAACAATTAAGGAAGACATCTGATGAGTCATCCTCGTGGATGACAGCACACAAACAATAGGACCTGAACACCCGGGTCACATAGCTGAGGCACAACAACCCACGCAAGGACATAGCTGCCTGCCCTGTACGAGGTAGTTGATCATGGAGCAAATCAGTGCACACTCCTGAGGGATGTGGTGGTGATTTTGAGCTGGTTGGTAGTGAGGAAGAGGGAAAAACATGTCTGTAATCCAGCTCCACTCTGATCACGACACAACCCAATCATGACACAAGAGCAATGACTCTGCCAGCAAAATCACCATTCTGCTTTTCACAGCCTGCTTCCCTGCCTGAAGGAGGGAGCAGATTTCTAGGGCAGGGTTTTTCAATCCAGGGATCTTAAGACCAAAATAATCTCAAGAACTGGCCACTGACTCGAAGTACAAGTAAGAGAGAATATGAGGATGGTATTTTTTCACCTTGAAATAATTCAAAGCTTGGTCAGGTTCTCAGAAAGCTTCCTCCAGTCAAGGCTATTTTAATTCCAGAACAATGAAGAATATCGATTGCTATGAGCTAATATCTGCCTCTAACAAGAGCTGCACTGGACTGTCTTGGCTGTCACAGAAGATGTCCTTGCAAAGGAAGTTTCCAAAATATCTATCAGTAAAACATCCTTTGATATGGTACCGAGTAGTTTTTACATGCCTTAGTTTCTTCTAAGTAAAGCAAATATCTCATGTTTATCTACTATGGAAGGCTGTTATAAAGTCACACTAATAGTCATAAAGCAATTCAAGAATCTTGAGTGGAAGGTCCTAAAAAATGGCAAGTGCTATTATATCATTAATACATTAATAGTGAGATACCTCAGGTAATGTTTAACTGTAGAACGAGACAGTAGTAATAAAAATGACACTTACACATTAATTGTTCTTCTAATCAAGGTACTGTTCCTCTAATTGAATTATTATCTTCCAAAAAAATTGGACTGATTCAGTAAGAGGCATATTTACAAACACTTTATCTTCAGACAGAGTGTAAAGGTTATCAACATAGGTTTATGCTAATAAATTATGCTTGAGTAAGAAATGTAATTTGAATCTGTTTTCAAGTGCTAACCAGGAATACAAGAGTTCAATGGCATTTCATATTTTTTATATATATATGTATTAATATCAATATAATAAAATGTCAATATATATATATATAAAGAATGGTTTCCGGTGGTCACAAAAACCCCAACTCATTTTTGTGTATGATCAGTCCAGTCTAATTGTTGTGTTTGCGTTCTTGTTAATACTGATTAATTATTATGTCGGCACTGTTATTCATTTTTGGTTTTGTAAATGTACATAAGGAATCTTGCACAGAGACATAGATAGGTACATGTCTAGGAAGTGAGGAGAGACCTTTACATATTGATTCTTAAGAAAAGCAGGTTTTCACAGCTGCATCAATCAGGACCAAGGTGCCTGGGATATTCATCCTCAATCTTTTCTGCTGAAGATTTAGACACTAATTTTTTGGTGTCTTAAGTAGACACCCACTACTCAGCACATGTAATTTATTCTTTCTACGCATTTTGCTGGCACCTCGCTCCTCTGCCACAGACATGATACTCTTTCATCCTCTCTGCCCTGCCTTCAGAATACTAAAACTATCCAAGGCCAAGTGCAAGGTCTTACATCTGGGTCGGGGCAATCCCAAGCACAAATACAGGCTGGGCAGAGAATGGATTGAGAGCAGCCATGAGGAGAAGAACTTAGGGGTGTTGGTTGATGAGAAGCTCAACATGACCCAGCAATGTGCGTTTGTAGCCCAGAAGGCCAACCATATCCTGGGCTGCATCAAAAGAAGCGTGGCCAGCAAGTCAAGAGAGGTGCTTCTGCCCCTCTATTCTGGTGAGACTCCACCTGGAGTACTGTGTTCCAGCTTTGGAGTCCTCAGCACAGGAAAGACATGGACCTGTTGGAGTAGGTCCAGAGGAGGGACATGAAGATGATCAGAGGGCTGGAGCACCTCTCCTACGACAATAGGCTGAAAGAATCGGGGCTGTTCAGCCTGGAGAAGAGAAGGGTCCAGGGAGACCTTATAGCAGCCTGCCAGTACTTAAAGAGGGCCTACAGGAAAGATGGGGAGGGACTTTTTATCAGGGAGTGTAGCAGTAGGATGAGGGGTAATGGTTTTAAACTGATAGAGGTAGATTTAGATTAGATATAAGCAAGAAATTCTTTACTGTGATGGTGGTGAGGCACTGGAACAGGTTGCCCAGAGAAGTTGTGGATGCCCCGTCCCTGGAAGTGTTCAAGGCCAGGTTGGATGGGGCTTTGAGCAACCTGGTCTAGTGGGAGGTGTCCCTGCCCATGGCAGGGGGATTGGACCTAGGTGATCTTTAAGGTCCCTTCCAACCTAAACCATTCTATGAATAATATTTTTTCTTGCCTTCTGTGAGCACAAGGCATATGAGGTCATAGGACAGCACAGATGGTTTTCCACAACTATTTATAGTCTTAGTGTTCCATCAAAGTTGCTCTCCTCTGCACCCCCAGCTGCATTTCTGGTTCCCTATGCTACTCCCACTGCTCCCTAATCACAGCGATGAAAGCAGATAAGTTACTACCATGGCATGGTGTGTGCTGGGTTCCTGTTTGCACACCAGTACTCCTTCCTAGCATGACTCTCTGCGCTCTCCTGGGGCGCTGTGCAGGTCAGCTCTCATGTGTGATAGCTTCACCAGAAGTACTGCTTGCAACTCTCTGGGTTCATCTGCTGTGACTTCTAGCCCTTGCACTTTACAAGCTCCTGGTCTGCAGGAACACATGCGAGCTCTGTTACTCAGCAGCTCAGGCCCACCAGGGCTGTCTTGCTTACACAACCCTGCTTAAATCACAAACCCTTCTGGGCTTCTAGGATAAGAGTCAAAAGACTGAGTTTAAATATTAACAAAATACTCTGTGGTGCACAAGGCAGTCAAGGCTGAGCACAATGTCCTGCAGTTGAGCAGCAGCAGTTTGGAAAACTCTTAGCTTTCAATTGCTTCATGTATACACAATAAAGCTTCATTTTCTATTATAGCAAGACAAGACACGACCTGTTGTCCTGAAGAAATTCTTTTTTTACCTCATGTGGCTAAATCAAGCCTAGAATTGTCTCTTTTCAGACCAGAATCACTGCTCCCCTGTTTCTGCTCACCTGTGGGTGGACAGGAGGAGGGGAAGGGTTGGGAGCGGGATGGTGGGGACAACTCCCTGCTTCTCGTCCGCGGTGGGGCTGATTTCTGAGCCCACACAGGAGGGTCACCTGTCTGAAAGAGCACGCCAGCAGCCCTCTGTGCAAGAAGAAGACCTCAGCTGGGGTTGCAAAGAAACTGGTGAGACCATTCTCCCTGGCCCTGCTCCCCTGTGCCCTTCTTGCCCATGAAGGTGTCCGAGGACCCTGCGAGGGATGATGCCGTGTTAGGGCTCTGCACCAACCTCCCACACATGGCACAGAAAATCCCTCAGGAACACAAGGCCCAAGTCCCTTCATAGGTTAATTTGTATTTTCTTGCCTTGCGTCAACCCCCCAGCAAGTCGGCTTTCCCAGTTACTTCTGCTATCTCACCTGTCTGCAACTCAGCATTTCTACCTTCATGCTCCTAAAAGTGTCCTGACTTTCTCCTTTGCTTCACCCTGATAATTTCCATCAATTTTTGGTATGTCTCACTATAGAAAGTTGTGTTTTAATCAGTCACTGTAAGGACAAACAAAACCCAGTTGTTTAAGAGTAACTGAGACTTAGCTTCAGGTGGAAGAAAATTGTCCTAGCAACTTCAGAAACATCTTAAAGTGTGAGAGAAAAGCAGAAGAGTTCTTGTGGAGCTGGATATCCTTTTGGCAAAGCCTCACTTTACACCCAAGAGATGAGGCAGAAAGGCTTTTGGACTTGCCACTGCTGACAGCAGGAGTTTTCTCTTCCTACACCAGGCTGGCCCAGAGCCCATCAGGCCCCAGGCTAGTCTGGGCGGATGCAGACTTGCCGATCCAAACTGCAGCAACTCAGCACTCTTTAGAACATCACCAGTCACACACAAAATTTTGTGTATATCCTTTCTTTATCCTGATCTCTAATTAGGAGCTGGCACCAATGGGAACAACAGCGTTGCACTGTGCCTTACATCCCATAGCGCAGGTGACAGTCCCTGATCACTTTGTCCTGATGTTGGATCCTACCGATCCAAAACAAGTTGCAATCTGACTCCTCAGTGCTGTTTAAATCAGGCTCTGAGTACATAGTTCAGTAAATGAAGGGCTGGATTGGTTAGAAAAACAGAATGATTTAACAAAGTGAAGGAATCCACACGTGTTTGTGTGGTTGTTTTTCCATGGGCACATCACAAGACAGAGGATATTTAATCAGGGCTTGTGCTTATAGTGACATTAGACTGCAACCAACTCACATTTATCAGATGTACTTAGATACATGGCTTTTATTTTAGGCCCATCCTGAGTCATAAGTAAGTCTTTCCAGTGGACCTTGGAAAATATTACATCATGCAAGTACAGCCACTAGGTAAAAAACAATTAACTTTTGATCATAAAGGCAGCTAATAAAAAAGAATACAGATATTTGGATGCATTTTTTGTGAAAGCCACTATCATATAAAAAGATACTACTATATTTATAATGGTGGGTCTTATAAAGTTAGTTATGATTGATGCCTTTGTAAGGGATATGGCTGAAAGGGATAAGGGATATGACGCAAGTGAGGAATTTCCTCAAACTCTGTGGTACTTCATAATATTGTTTCAAGATTGATCTTTAAGCCCCAGAAACACGTGGGTTTATAGTATTACAAAGAGCAAGCATTTAATTTCCATTGACAACCAAATTGTAATACCCAAACATGCTCACTCCAAGCACACCATCTGCATGACCATTTTTTCATGCAAACGTCTTGGGAAATGAGAGAGAGAAGACATTTTGGAGGTATGAAGGAAAGTCTGATAAAGGCTGATTCATTTTCTGACCTTTCTTTGGAAGATCACCTCCCCAGACCTCCAGCTCTAGGTTTCTATCCAGCTGACTCCGTTTTCCCCATCTCCCTTTGTTCATCTTGGACAACCACCCACTTGTGCTTGCGGAGGCTCCCAAGTGCTATTGGCCTGATCCTAAGGAGCATTTGCTTCCTCACCCTTCAGGGGAGAGCCCTGATGGAAATCCTGCTCTTATTTTATCCTCCTTTTGTTTTCTCTAAATTCCTTGCTTCATAGACTTCGATAACTGGATGGAAAATACTGGCAGCTCCCCTTTCCCCTGCTGTTCACTGATCCCCAAAATGTTTGTTTTTAAGGGACTTGTGTCCAGGATTATGATTGCTTTTCGCAGCCCAACACTGCCCTTCAGGCAGGCCGGTTTCTTACTGCCTTATCTTCAGGTGCTTTTGTATGGAGCTCAGCGTGGGAGAGATTCCCTTTTTAGTTTCATCCAAAAGACTTTTTCATTTCACCCCTGCAGCCCAGTGCTCCGAGCCCCATCGGTGACTCAGTGGGAATGATGCCAGCTATTGAGAAAGAAACTAATTTCCTGGAGCAACTATCTTTTCCCAAGATGGCCTTTATCCTAAACTGATTAGATGCAATATTTTTAGCTTGTTTGATCTGGCACGATTACAAGCTGAAGCAGTCTGGCAAGGAGCAAAGGGGAGCACCAGCTCTGGCAGCGGGTGCTGTGGCCAGGGTTTCTTCCCCAGAAGTTGCTGCAAAAGAAGGTGCCACCACCCCTGTTTTTTCCATTGCTGTTACTGCCAGCTGGTTGCAAAATGGCTTGTACACACAGCTTTGGGATTTGTGGCTTTGCATATTTTTATCCCAGCTGGAGGAAGTACAGCTCTTTTTATCAATAGTGCTGTAGGTATGAACTGCAATAGTGGCAATTTTGGGGATCCAAAGACAACTACACGCCTGATTACAGCCCTGGGTGGCTGGGCTTTCCTTCGGGTTTGGCACAGGGAGCAAATAAACCTCTTCTAATAGGAAAAAAACCAGCTGAAAAAAAAGAGGCTGAAACCATAGGCTGTAGGCAAGTCACAGCAAACCATGAGAACTGCGAGGCTTCCTGTTGTACAAGCAGAGGCCAAAATATCAACTGCAAGCACCAGGCAAGGGAGGAAAAAAAAATTAGGAGTCCAGTCTTGACTAACTTAGAGATGCTGTGGATGAATCCGGGAGCTGGCGGGTCTGGGACTGTGAGCACAGAAATAGACATTGCTACCTGCTCTTTGATTCACCAAGTGATAAATGGAAATTTATTCAAATGTTTCATTTGTGGTTGATTTGTTGTTGGGGTTTTTTTTGCTGGATCTCTCAACCACCATTCTTGTGAACCTCCTCAAATAAGCAGTGCTAATAAGGAGCACTACAGCTGGGATTATCTCATAGTCTTGAATTATCACTTTCCTACTTCTGCCTTCTCCCGAGCAGACAGTATGCCAGGTCAGGCCACCTGCTCATCTGCATAAAGAATTTTTTTCATTTCCCTGTCTTGGTCTGAAAACAAGCAGATAGGAAGGATATTCAGGGGCGTGAATGCAACAGAGGGTACTGTGGGGCTTTTTAACAGCACGCAAAAGATCTCATTTGTAGATTGAGAATGAGAGGGATGAACAAAATTATGTTTAATTTCTGCTTACAACTAATTCAACTCAGCTCTTGAATTTTACCTTTAATTTGCCCTACTCATATTTATTTTAATAGTTATTTCAAAATATATTTATTACTTTATTTAGTGTTTAATACATTTTAGTATTTTTTTAAGTATGTGGTCTCTGTATGATATAGAGAAACAAAGTTTAAAGAAGTGAAAGTTTTCTAGCACTAATCTAAAAAATTAATCTAAACTACTGATTTTCAGCATGTGGTCTTTGAGACTACTTCTTTACTTCTAAGGATGTCTATAACACAAGTAAGAAAAGCAGGCTTTTCTGTGCTAGATGACAATGTGTACTTGGGAGACTTGTATGGAAATGATTATGAGCCCACAAATGGAAAAAGTTAAGTATGTTAACAGCAAATTAAACACATAAATAAATAAATAAGCATTTCAGTGGCAATTAATTGCAATACAGAAACTGGAAGTTCCTCTCTTAGCAATTACCAAAATATCCCAGAAAGTGAGGCTCCTTAAATAATCTGAAACTATCCTGACATAAGATCAGAGGACAAAATACTCCATATCCCATGACTACCCAGTTTGTGCAATTCCAGGGGAAAAGCAGGCTGGTAATAAAGGTGAGCTCAGGTTAAAATTCCCCAAACCAGTTGTGATTTCAAAGGGTTATAAAGAGCAGGTCTGTACACACCTGAATAGCTCTGGAACAAACACTTGGCCATGATGTGGGGGACCACAGATCCCAGACCTGTTGAGCTGTGGAGCTTGCAGCTAGGTGAACCCCTTTGGTAGATGAATACAGCAATGTTGCTCCATAAGCAAAACCCCAAATCATTTTATTTTGCACATTCTTGCAAAACAAGCTGAAGCTGATAGGAACCCAAGAACTGATAAGAGACCTGGTGAAATATTGGGAAATACATTTTTTCCATGTAACAGTTACCTGAGAGAAACCTCAGGCATCATTCACACACTTTAAGGAATGGCACAGTCTAAAGTATCTGGAGATAAAGAAGTATTTTATTGCACTGCTATCTGCAAAGGTACACCACTCAGGGAGACCTAGAGCACAAACAGAAATGATTACAAGGAGCTGGCTCTGACTTAGTGTTTGAATATATTCAAATGTTCCACCATCTCCGTAGAAATATCTGCTGTGTGTTTATTTATTGAAATTATTTTTAACACTACCCTTAATGGTATTTCACAATGGATAAACAACTAAAAGTGTGCTCATCTGGACTTCAAAGAGGAAATTGGGAACTGTGGTCAGGGCTTGCCTGGGAAACATGATGCTGGCACCCACGCAGAGAAGATGCTTGTCGGATTCTATTGGGCAGCATTTTGGCCATTTGTAATTACTGTTTGGTTTTGGTTGTATTTTGATGCCGGTTTGACTTTGCTGTTGTTTAACAGAAATGTTTTGGGCTTAGTAACTGAAATTCAGGTGACCACTGTTGTGGTCTTCAAGGATCATTATCTTGACTGACCTCTTGGGGGACAGAAGCCAGACCGAAGTCATGGCCTGGTGACAAAGTCACAGACAGATGGTCCAGTAGTGCTGAGGGGTGGGAAAATGGCCCTTTTCTGGCCCAGCAGTGCTTGTGGAGGGACACAGACATGAGTGTCAGGCCCCATTCAACACGTGCAACAGCTCCCCCGCTGCAGGTTGCCAACTGCTCCCCTTCACCAGGGAGGAAAGACCTCTTTCCCAGTGGGGACTCCACAGCTTTTCCTTGGGCTGGTACCACGCTGCCATGGTATTCCACAACAGACCTGCACAATCTCAGC
>NW_009649741.1:536255-571354 GCF_000708025.1 Charadrius vociferus | reverse complement strand
GGTGTAAAAGCCCAGGCAGCTGCACCATGGCTTCCTAGAGACGGGATATACCTAGAGGAGAGATATAGATAGGTGCTGTATGCCAGTCTGAGGTGGACATGACTCCCTGCAATGCCTCTCCCTTAGCCTGAGGGAACACAGGATGTCTTTACAATCTCATGTGGCTGAAAACCCCTTGGAAGTGGGTGCCCCACAAGCATCTTTTGGAGCAGGTGTCGTTAGAGACAGCAGAAAGGAGCTCAAGGTGGAGACGCAAGGCTGAACCTCCCACTCCAGCACAGCACAAACAAGGCTAGCTACGCCTCTGCCTTATTTTCAGATTATCTGAACGCTCATTACTCTGTGTTAAACATAACTCCATGTGCACGTAGCAGTATCTGTACCAAAGGACAGAGCGCATCAGGCTGTGACACTGCAGATTGTCTGACGCACCCATCGCCGGCAGGAAAAGCTCTGCAGGGCTCTGTGATTGTGCGTCCTCCCACCACTGTGATTCCCAGCCTGGACAAGTCTCAAATAATGTGTTACTATATGCAACCACAGTGTAAAAATACAGTTAAATGCTGAATCAACAAGTTTAATCTAGTTGGTTGCCTCTGATGTCTGATACCTCTTAAGAAATTAATTTGCTTTATGAAATCAAAAGAGACAGATGGCTTTAAATAAATACAAAGGAACTATTTATGCTTTAATTAAAATATAGAAAGTTCATAAAAGAGAAAATAACATTAACATTGAATTAAAATATGACACTTTGTCTTGGAGAATGAAGCTCGATTTTTAAAGTTGGCAGAGGTGATGACAAAACTCTCTCTGCTCTGAAAGGCAGCATGCAGGATTTTATGTTTGTGCTCTTTATGGTATAACGCCATCATATGAACTCCATCATCCAGGCTAAGATTGCTGACTTTCAGGGCACAATCACTCTTAAGTACATAATAAAAGAGAACTAAAGTATATAAGTGTAATAAAAGAAGCATGAATAAAAATGGAGAGGGATGTGAATATGGCACCAACCCTTTTATTGGAAATTTCCAGCTCCTCTGCACGATACGCTACTGTAACAACACTGGGTGCTCCTGCTTATTATGTGCTCAATACAATGGAGAGTTAACTTTCAATGACCCATATCATAGCGGGCTCTTATCCATTGCTGGGTCACTAAGCAAAATTCAGACCCTCTTTTTCTACAAGTCTTGATAAATCTGAGCAATCCAGAAATATCTTTGTTAATGGAACTGGCCTCCTTTTCCTGCCCAACCTCACTGCCCTTTCCAAACTTACATTGACTGCCTGATACTTGCTTCTTAACTGAACTTACTCATCTTCACCCTCATTTTAGGCATCACCACTGAATTTAACCCAGTAGCACGGCTGATTTGGTTTGTGCCTCAGGGTAATAGGAAGAGAAACTTGCTGTGAAGAAAACAAGGTACTAGAAAGCATAAGAAGCTGAACATGAAATGACAATATGCTTCCTTTTGGCATTGGTGTCCTGAGTCTGTGAGTACAAGTGACACCTCTGCTTTCCATTAATACTTCTCAGGGCCATCCATTTTTCCTTTTGTTTCTTGGAGGTCCCCAGTAGGGGCTTCAGATCTTCCTGAGGATGCCCTCCACAGGCTGTGGTCCCTGTCCTTCCTCCAAAATGGGAGCGAGGAACTGGCATGCACCAGCGGTGCGTGCCCAAACTGACTACCACGCTTACTGCTGAGCAAAATAGAACATGTTTCTTTTACCCACTGAGCTGCCCAAGAAGAGCAGTGTTGTATTTGAAAGGGTTGGAAGAACTTGAGTTTGGGGTGTTTTGCACTAGAAGCACCACAACAGATGCTATTGTGAGCGATATTTGGCTGGAAGGTTTTGGGCAGAATGTGGAAGCAGGGTGACCAGATGGGCAGCAGAAGACAGGACGTGGCCAGAAAGCGGCACATGAGAACAGAAGCTTCATACAGCACATGGTGAAAGAAAACATTGGGAAACGCTAGAAATCATCACGGGCTGATGCTGTTATCCACATTCTCAGCCAGCTAATCTCCCAGTGTTGATACTGGTGTTTATTTAACACTAAAGAAAGACGTGGAGCTCTTCACAGGACAAGTAAAATGCATCTCCGGCAGAACTGTTTTCTTTCCTCTGTGAAAAATAGCTTCTCTCTGCAGTCATAAGCCTCTCAGACAATTTGTTACTGTATTATCTCCCTCCTGCCACTTGTTCCTCCCTCCCCATCCTGGCCAGGGCGGGAGGCAGTGCACGAGAAGCCCTTCAGAGCTCAGCTCACCAAGCTGCTTTCAAGAGCTGTGGGTAGTTTTCAGCTCCCATGAAAACAAGAGGAAGCTGAGGGTACTTGAGACTTGGCAAGGGATCAGGCTGTGACTGATTTACGGCACTGCAATCTCTGCATTTCTGGGGCTGCCTGAGACACAGAGCAATAAGAAATTTTAATTTCCTGCTCTTCTGCTCTGCCTTGGCAGAAAAGGCCACGCGCTCCCTGTTGGTTATGGAGTTTAGCACCTGATGTTTAAGCACCTGGTGTAAAGCCATCAGGGCTTTGCACAGCTTAACTCCTGCAGTGTGGGACAGAGGTGATCTGTTCCTGTATGACTCTTGTGCACAAAGCCTCTTCTGCACTATCAGGAGAGAATCATGTTCTTAATGTTACTGCTGCAAACAGAAAGGCTAAAGCAGTTATACCCTGCGTCACTCCATGTAGCATCTTATCGCTTCAGTGAATTAGTGGGAATAATCCAAGAGTAAAGCACTCACAGATGGATGTGATGAAGCTAAGAACAAGACTCTACTGACTTCATTAGAGCCAAGAGTCTCTCCTGCACTAAAAACTAGTCCTAAAAAATCTGTCCTACTCTTTTACGTTGCAGCTTCTCATGACATATCCTGAATACAAAGAATTAAGAATACATTCAACTCTTCAGAGTGGTTTTTAAGCACTTCTGTGACCACATCATGCCTGCACTTTGAGGAGGGAGGCCAAAAACTGTTTAATTGTTTCACAATTTGAGCTGGTTTACATCTTTTAAAATGTTTGTTATTTCAATGGTAAAAGTATTTTCTGTGTCAGTTTTACAATCTGCGGCAAATTTCTTAAGCTTAACCACAGTTACCAAAAACAGGGATTTGCTGTCACAGAGAAGGTACTCTCAACAGTTTAGGAAGTGACCTGGGATCTTTATTGACAAGGAGAGCTTATGGACTTGGTTAGAAATGTAGCTCCAACTTTCAAAAGCACCTGAGGTCCATAAAGACTCTCAGGGAACCCGCAGCTGTGGGCTAAAGTGCAGGAGAGAAATCCTCATTGAGTAGGCTAATAGAGCTCGCACTTTGCGGGGAGCAGATATTGGGGTCATACTTGCTCCGCTACTTCTTGGTTTAATCATTGACTGAAATACGTGCAAACCACCCGAGAACAGAATACCAGGCTCCTCCTGCCTCTTCTCCTCCTAGACCCATGTGTGTGACAGTCCCTCTAGAGTACACAGGGTGCCCTTTTCCACGCCATGCCCTTTCACCAGATGAAGAAAACCCTTTCTTCAAGGGCAGGGTCTGTGATTTCAAACCTCCAAAGGCTAAGGCAAGCCCTGGCTTCAAGCCCAGAGGAGTGGCCTAAGGACCCTGGCACCCCACGACCTTCCTGATACCGCGGCTGAAGCATTTCTTGGTGTTCGTGGTAGCATGACCTAAGGAAAGGGTCCTAAGGATGGTTTTCATCAGAGAACTTTGATGCTATGGTGTCTTCAGCACTGAGGTTTTACTGCTGTCCTGAACACGGGCACCTACTACCGAAATTACAGCCTGAGGCATCAAAATGTTATTTCAGCTATCTCCTTAGGTGGTTTTAGGTATCTCAGGGAAATGTTTACAAAGGCTCACTTTGGCCTAGGGAGGATGATTTCCCTCAGTTCCTCTATAGGCAGTGGAGGGGAGCAGGATCCTGCAGGACTGCCTGGCCCTCCTATGCCACATTTGTGCCCCAACACTTGGCTGCATGCCTGGTCTGCACCCTTCCACCAGCTGTCACGGGGATGCCGCAGTGTCAGGTCCACCAACTCACAGCTGACCGTTGGAAATCCCTGCAAAGGATATTTTTGGCAATGATCTGAGGAAACAGAAATTGCTTCTGGAAAAGCAATTGAGGGTCCCTTAGAGGTGCTTGGGAGTAAGGTTCACAGTGGCACACCTTGCTCAGAGCTCGCATGCCCAGAAATCCCATCTGCCTTACCACTGGCTCATGCTCCTTCAGAAATGAAGGTTACCATAGCTGAGCTCTGATCACCACTTCCCACCATACTCAACAGAAGCCTGGCAGATGAACAGGACAGGATTGCAACAGGCAGTCCTTATTCATCTCTATTTTCCCATATTAGTCTCTGCAGACCAATCAGAAACAGTTCACCAAACAAAGTTAAGCAATATCACAGAGAACTTTAAGAAATGACTCTTATCATCCCTCCTGAGGATAGGCTCAATGGTCAAGGCCACAGTGAAATCTTCCTTTTCTTGTAAAAGTTAACTGAAGTTAGTTATTAAAGTGCTGCCAGTATTTAGGGAGGTTCTGAAATGAAGAACAGCACAAGATACCTGCACTGCCTCTAAAAATTTCAAGGATATCTTTTTCCGTAAAATCTTGGTGTGGTTTCTTCTGAAGAGCTTCCAATAAGACACATCAGGTATGATTTTGACTTGCCAATCTGGATATGGTATATGTGAAGTAATACTTATAAATTAAATGCTTTTAGTCATGTGCTGTATTTCTTGTAAAATTTAAAAGGTTCTTTTGTGGAATTTCTTTGTATTTTTCAAATGTTTAGATTGCAGAGAAATAGAGTTTGTGAGTGTGTATGCACAGATTGAAAAGTGATGAAGCGTATTAATATTAAGAACTGGCTTACAGATAGAGCTCAGAGGGTTGTGGTTAGTGGTGCAGAGTCTAGTTGGAGGTTAGTAACAAGTGGTGTCCCTCAGGGGTCAGTACTGGGCCCAGTCTTGTTCAACATATTCATCAATGATCTGGATGAAGGGATAGAGTGTACCATCAGCAAGTTTGCTGATGACACAAAACTGGGAGGAGTGGCTGACACGCCAGAAGGCTGTGCCGCCATACAGCGAGACCTGGACAGGCTGGAGAGTTGGGCAGAGAGAAACGTGATGAAATTCAACAAGGGTAAGTGTAGGGTACTGGATCTGGGGAGGAATAACCCCATGCATCAGTACAGGTTGGGGGCTGACCTCCTGGAGAGCAGCTCTGTGGAGAGGGACCTGGGAGTCCTAGCGGACAACAGGATGACCATGAGCCAGCAATGTGCCCTGGCGGCCAAGAAGGCGAATGGAATCCTGGGGTGCATCAAGAAGAGTGTGGCCAGCAGGTCGAGGGAGGTCATCCTCCCCCTCTACTTTGCCCTGGTGAGGCCGCATCTGGAGTACTGCATGCAGTTCTGGGCTCCCCAGTTCAAGAAGGACAGGGAACTGCTGGAGAGGGTCCAGCAAAGGGCAACGAAGATGATTAGGGGATTGAAACATCTCTCATATGAGGAAAGGCTGAGGGACTTGGGTCTTTTTAGTCTAGAGAAAAGAAGATTGAGGGGGGATCTTATTAATTCTTACAAATACTTAATGGGAGGATGCCAGGGGGATGGGAGCAGTCTTTTTTAGTGGTGCCCAGTGATAGGATGAGGGGTAATGGGCATAAACTTGAACCTAGGAAGCTCCATCTTAACATGAGGAGGAACTTCTTTACTTTGAGGGTAGTGGAGCACTGGAACAGGCTGCCCAGAGAGGTTGTGGAGTCTCCCACTCTGGAGACATACAAAACCCGCCTGGATGCTGTCCTGTGCAACCTGCTGTAGGTGACCCTGCTCTGGCAGGGGGGTTGGACTAGATGATCTCCAGAGGTCCCTTCCAACCCTAACCATTCTGTGATTCTGTGATTCTGTGATTTAATTATTCAGTTAAAGTTACCAGATTTTTGTGTACTTCTTAGTCAATATTTAGGATAAATTAATAAAGGGAAGAAGGTATGCTTTTGCTAACCTCCTCGACAAAATGACACACACCAAAATATGCATTACCAAAGGTTCACAGATGTGGAGGATTAGCAGTGGAGTTGGAGTTTTTTACACGTGAGAGATGGTAACGCTGTTAATTGCTGGCCATGAAAAGAGGATCAGAGGCTATATGGAATAAAACTGAACCAGAATGTTATCTCTGGGGTTTCAGTTCAGACCTAATCTTGGTCAATAGTAAGTGAAAGTTGTTACCTCTTGATAGCTGGGTGGTGAAAGCTTGATCTGTGCTCCTGGTCCCTGTGTGTGGGTGGACACATTATAGAAGTCATCAGAAGGTTTTCACTAATTGCCCTTGTCCCACAAGGATTCCAAGGACTTAAGGATGTGAGCGCTCTGGAAAGGCAGCGTGGGTTACCGGAATACAGACCTTTCTTTTGGGGGATTTGTGGAGGATGTTGGCCTCCACTATGCTGGCACTTGTCATGATATCCCCATTTTCTTCAAAATACCTAAGATAAATAATGGTGCTGACAGTCGAAAAAATGTCCCTATGCAGAGGGCATCCTATCTTTCTAAACATGTATGGAAAGAAAATGGCAGTGAGCAAGAGGAAGGCAGCTCTGACCGAAGTCACAATAGCTAATAACTACCGATAGAGCCCATGGGAGAGGGAACCAGATGAGAAAAGCTCAACTAGCAGGTGACTTGCAGTAGTGGTCATCTAGCTGCAGCAAGGTGCAGCACCGTATGGTCTCATTTACCTGCCAGGAAACAGGTTGAAGGCACTTTATGTTGCACTTCAGGTTCTCAGGCTGGCTTCGTTAAACTTAACTTGAGTAATGCCATGTGGCACTACAGCCTTCAGAGCAGACTTATGCTCACATGATTCAGCCTGATGAGACCCTTGGGACGAGGTTCCAGGACTCCTTCTGCAGCTCTCAGCCACTGAACCAAACCAGTTGAAGAGTTGGTAAATTTGGGCTCCTGTCAGGAAGGAAAAAACACACACAAAATACTTACACCTTCAACAAGACCAGCACTGCTAAACCAAAGTAGATTTGGAGAGTTGTAAAGAGGCATATTGTACATTCCCTGAGATGGGACATTACATTTGGCCTGAGGAAAGAATAAAGGCTGGGCAAGGGGCAGGAGTGACAGCTAAAGTACTCAGGAAAGCTACAGCAGCTGCAGCACTGGGGAAAATCTGAAACGAAAGAGTAACCCATGCACTTCTTTTATTGTTATGACTTATGAACATTTCAAAGGGTACAAACAGTACACCTTGTGCCCTACAAAGTAATGAACACAACTATTCAGCTGGGCTTTCCGCAATATTTCTTTCTCTGACGTGAAGTCTAAAAGAGTGATGCACAGGCTATGAAACAGAGCAATTCTAAAATCTTTGATAGATAAAACTTCATCCTGCAAATATAAGAACACTGAGACTTATGAGAGAAAGAGCTAAATTAACCAATTTTTTCACTGAAATTTCATCAGCTTCTGATCCCAGCAGAGGGAGAGACAGTAGTGTACAGTTACAGGATTGAAGTATGATTTTAACTGACTTTGAATCAGGGTCCTGAATGAGCTTAGATTTTGAGTATTAGTCTGTTAGAATAATTACCTGCTAGTTTTTGGAAAATATTACAGATCTATTTTTTTTTAATGTTAAAAAAGATAGCAAAAATGTTTAACCCATTGCCAAAATAGCGAGTCCTTTGTGGAAAAATAGTATATCAACAAAAGAGTTTATCTAACAGGTTCATCTAACATTATTTGGACTTCTACACATCCATTAATTTCCCCAGAATGAACTAGGAGGAAACTAAAATGAAATCACTTGAAATAGGTCAATAATGGGCCCTAAGCTATAGCAAAGTTTCAGGATGGGATTCACATTTTAATGCCAAAATTGTCATAGATAAAAAGCTTTCCAGCTGCTCATAACTACGCAAACTGCTTTGTGCCACTTGAAAATGTGTCCTGTGATATCTCCAAATATTGTGTACACACAAGTCTGAATTAGAAATGCACGAGTCAGGCAATGGACTTGGGTGAGGAACTAGTGTTGGTTGGGGATATCTCATGAGACCACCAGTAAGCACCAAGGCACTAAGGAGCATTTGAAATCACTAGGCGAAAGAAAACAAAGATAAACACTCTATTATCGACATCACAAAAGACTTTTTGCATCCTATAGTACATCTTTGCCTCTGAGTCAAAAGAAAATAGGCTAGACTAGACTGGTTCACTTGGAAGGGACTTACAGTGATCATCTAGTCCAACAGTGACTACCAAGAACAGGTCCCACAGCTCCTGTCTAGGACCGGTGCTGTATTAAGTGTTTAATGGTGGCTACAGCAGAGAGAAATGTTTTTAGATAGGACATTTGTTCAGGTGAATTTAATGTGGGAAGAATGTGAGGCATTGAGAGAAACGTAACAACACAGTGGGCAGCACAGTGACATCATCAATTAATTGCTGCAAAACACCCAGTGTTATCAACTGAAGCAGATCTTGAATCTTCTCATGTGTAACCTGCGCTTCAGGGGTCATATCTGGAGTGACCGAGGACAGTTTCTGTTCAGCACAAACATGTGAATGTGGGTTGGGACACAGCAGAAAATAGTATTTAGGTCAGACATTGCAACAACTGTTTGTGAGCATGAAACAGAGGAGAAGCAGTCCAGACAACCTGTGGAAATAAACCTTACAAATAACTTAACAAGCAGCAACACCGTGCTTTTTTACTACTGTGCCTAACCTCCTCGTCACACAGAGCCAAGCCGAAAGGTTCAGCCCTGTCTCTGGGTCCAAGAGAGGACAGCTGAGCCCTGCCTTGGCTCTGCCTTTCCCCTCACGTATCGGTGGGTTTCAGTAAGCTCCCAACCCTCCCAGTGGTGCCACAAAGAGAAACGGCTTGGGAACTGATTGTATATTCTTTAAGGAACTAGTCTCCCTTGAGGGAGGCAAGTTTTGATTGTAGACGACTGACTTGGGGATAAATTAACTCAAAATCCATCTTGTCCACTTTTTGGCTGCATCTTTAGAAAGAAATACTTCATGCTCCAGTGAAACACTGCCCTGCAGTGGGAGGAGGAGGGGGGCAGGAGATCACTTTGTCAAAGCAGAGCGGGTGTCTCAACCATCTCTCTTTTGATCTTCAAAGGCAGTAACACTCAGTTTGGAGTTCACTCATCTATGCTACGGCTACCTGCCCCACAGTACATAAGGAGCTAACCCCGTTCTTCATTTCAGGTTTTTAAGTCACTAAAGCCAGAGAGAAGCACACACAAGTCACCATCCTCGCCTGACATTTCAGGAGAAATGGTTGAACCTGTGGGCAACCACTATATTGTGGCCAGACCTGTGTACTCGGAGAATTTGTTCAATGAAGAGCATGAGAAATTGCACAGATACCATAAAACCTTTTGGGATCACCTGAAAATATATTTTCGGTAAGGATATTTTAATTTTTTTTTTAAATGTGGATCTAAGAAACAGCCCAGACTGCCTCTCTCAGACAGCATGAACTCCATCCTGACAGCTTCCATCTCAGATTCCAACAAAGCAAATGAAAACTCATTAACCAAATGCAATGTCATATTTTTCTAAAGAATTTAATCTGATATTACCCTTAAAAGTCTTCCTACAGTTGTATCCCAGGCAGCTTCTCTTTTCCTGTGCACTTGGCAGCACAGACTCCAGGAAGACCTTATTGCAGCCTTTCAATACTTAAAGGGGGCTTATAAGAAAGATGTGGACAGACTTTTTAATAGGGCCTGCAGCGATAGGACAAGGGGTAATGGTTTTAAACTAAAAGAGGGTTCCTTATATCAGACTGGATATAAGGAAGAAATTTTTTACCATGATAGTGGTGAAACACTGGAACAGGTTTCCCAGGGAGGTCGCAGATACCCCATCCCCAGAAACATTCAAGGTCACGTTGGAGGGTCCTCTGAGCAACCTGCTTTAGTTGAAGATGTACCTGCTCATGGCAGGGGCATTGGACTAGATGGCCTTTAAAGGTCCCTTCCAACCTGAACCATCCCGTGATTCTATGATTCTATGAAAAATTTGGTTGGAAGAGACCTCTGGAGGTCATTGAATCCTCCTTGAAGCACAGCTGGCAGAGTAGGTTGATCAGGGCTATGTCTGGGTAAGATCGTCACCTCTGGCAGCCTGAACCTGGATCCTTCCCCCTTTGTTTCTCCTCCGAAGACAGGCTGTGACTCAGCTGAGCCATTCACCAACAGAGCTCTCTCCTCTTGTGTCTTTACAGCTGCTCCCCACAAAGGGTAAAAAAAAGTGCCTTGGGTTTGTTCCCCATCGTCTCGTGGCTGCCAGCATATCGCTTCAAAGAGTGGATCCTGAGTGACATTGTCTCCGGCATCAACACGGGGCTTGTGGCTGTCCTGCAAGGTACCTCTGAGAAACGCGTACCCTGACAGAGCCTGCTATGCCAGGTGCAAAGAAATGGCTGGCTTCAGCCTGTAACACGTTCATCCCCTTGCCCGGGTCTCTGTCCTTGCAGGTCTCGCTTTTGCTTTGCTGGTGAACGTCCCCCCTGGTTATGGACTCTATGCAGCGTTTTTCCCTGCTCTGGTCTATTTTATCTTTGGCACATCTAGACATATCTCAGTGGGTAAGTTCCGGCACACCAACCACCCTCCTCACTGGTGAAGAAGGACACACTGGCCCTTCAGGTCTCTAACAAACACCTTGTGCTATTCAGGTCCCTTCCCTGTCTTGAGCCTGATGGTGGGAGGAGCCGTGATCAGGCTGGTCCCGGATGACAGTGCTGGAAATAGCACTTCCACGAATATCTCAGCAATAAATGAAGAGAGGGTGATGGTGGCTGCATCTGTAACCTTCCTTTCTGGGGTTTTTCAGGTTGGTAAACATATGTGTGTGTGCCCGCACATGTCTATATGCACGTATAGGAACAGATGGATGGTGAACTGGCCTTTCCCTTTGTTTTCTGCTGGGGTAGTCACCAAAGTAATCCTCTTCCTCTTCCTACATGACTGACCTTGGCTCACTGATTAGTAGACATCCGGTGACCAGGCACTGATCCATGCTGTGAAATCCCTGGTTTTGCCCAGACCTGAGCCTACAGCCCACACAGGTGCACCCCACCAACAGCAAAAAACGATCATCATCTGCTGGATAGGAAAAAAGTAGTTGTGAGAATAATGTGAAAGATGCAGACACAGAAAGGGGAATAAATGCTCTGTCTCATAATAGTAAAGTATTTGGATTTGTCTTTTTAAAAGAAATAAAAAATTTTCCTTCCTCCCTAATATAGAATTTGTGCTGTTCCTTCCTTCCTTATTAATATAGTTCTGCTTCATGAAACAACCGTACCATGTGAAAATATGGATACTGAAAACCCTAGGACTACGGAGGTTTATTTTAGCTATAAAATAAAAATAATAGGTTTTAACTGCTCTAGCGATTACTCTTACTAGCCTTAGGCACCCTGTTACTAAGTCTCAATTTTTATTGCAAGTCTGGTGATAGAATTTTCCTTAATCCCTGGATGCATGGGGTTAGGTGAAAATCTTTGTTCACATTAAATACTGTTCTCTTAGTTGCAGAGATTGCTTAAAAGCATGAATGAATCACACTGATGTATGGTCATTTTGCATTTCAGTTGCTTCTGGGAATTCTCCAGTTTGGATTCATCGTTATTTATCTATCACAATCATTGATCAGTGGTTTCACAACTGCTGCAGCTATCCATGTTGTGGTATCTCAGCTGAAATTCATGTTTCAACTACCTGTCCCTGGATTTAATAAACCATTCGGCATCATCTATGTAAGTGCTTAGTGTTCGTTATTTGATGTTATTGAAACCTGTGATGTATATCTGACTGTATATCACAAGACAGTAATAATGCAGCTCAGCATAAAAACAGCCAAGCAGGAGGAAACACAAGAGAAAAATACAAGATGTATTCTTAGTATAGGACCAATCTTTAAATTTATTGCCAAACACCAAGTTAAACCCCACTGGGCAAATTAGATAGTATTTTCTATTGTGTGTTGGCATATTTTAATTAAGCGTTCAACATTACCTCAAGCATTTAGTTATTCATTTTTACTGGACTGATATTATATATATTTAATTTGGATATGACTCCATGAGGGCTGTTGGATGAGAAAGGAGGAAGGAGAAGGACAGGAAGGGAGGAGTGGAGAGAGGCACCTGCTCACTAATTCTGTCGCTCATGTTTCCTATTGCACACGCGCATGTTGCTCCAACCCTCCCTCAGGGGGATGCCAGGAGGAGAGGGTCGAGAGCCAGTGGAAAGGGTCTTTCTTGGATCCTTTTGTTGTTTGGATGATGCACGTGCACATTCATTGGGGCTTGCAATCCACATCATGCCATGGGAAATAAATCCCAACTGCCATAACCCTTAGAGCAATTCAGGTATAGGCTCTTCTGGAAAGGATGGTGCTACTGTGCCAGGGGGCTGCCATTTCTAAAGCACCGCATGTTTCTTCCTGATTTTTCAGACTCTGGAGAGTGTTTTCAGCCAGATCACAAAAACAAACATCGCTGACCTTGTCACATCCCTCCTTGTCTTGCTTATCGTGTTCGTGGTGAAAGAAATGAATGATCGATACAAAGCAAAGTTACCAACTCCCATCCCGATCGAACTCCTTGTGGTAACAGTCCCTTCTCTTTGATTTTGCCATTGCTCCATCACTGTGGTGACATGGGAAGCAGAGTTTTAACTATTTCTTCTCCTGTTCTGCATTAAATGATGGGTTATCATTTTACCTATGCGGAAAAATGGACAGTGTTTGTGAGCTATTGTGAGATGTTTTACCTCTACTTAGCTGTTCTTAACTGAATACATCTGTAGTGAGTAAGATGTTATAAACTATGAATTTTTTCCTGGGATGAAATTGGGTCTGAGACCAGTTGGCTGCTGTCCCACAGCTGGGGCCCCTCTGCACCACACCTGCACGCAGCCACCGAAGTCCTGGCCATCCGTGGCCAAGCAGAAAACAGTTTTGCTCCCTGAGCAGCAGTGGGGTGGTGGAAGCCTCGCATGGGCAGCAAGCTCCTAAAGTCCTGGAGGATGTTGCTATAGATGCAGGTGGTGCTTGTTTTCCCCCAGAATTATTACAGCACCTTGTTAGAAAACACCTGGTTTATTGGGTGGAATGTTGTCTGTTGTTAATGAAGTGTTCTGATATACTCTTTGTGATTTATGAACATAAAGCCATACCTGTTAGATGATTCAGGAATTACATCTAAACAGCAAAGTGATATGCAGACTTGGGGCATTATTCTGCTGCTGGTGATGAGAGTGGAGGGCATGTGGGAGAGGGAGAGAAATTGTTTTCAATAGTTTATTCATACTCTTATTTGAATATGCCTAATGGATGTGACGTTTATTATCTTTCAGACAGTCTTAGCAGCACTGGTTTCCTATTTTGCTGACCTTAAAGAAAAATTTGGCGTAGCTGTCGTCGGACAACTAGAGGAAGGGTAAGTTGCTTAAAATCTCCGGTGGAGCAAAATGTTCTCTCCAGTTTGTCAGTGCTGAATTGGTTCAGCTCTGCTTCTTGATTAAAGTGATGCTTCATCTTCTTTTGGTAGGCAAACAAACATTTTGCTTTCTACAATATAAGGACATACTTTAAATAGGTAAAAGGTATTCAGTAGGGTGAACCTCCTACATGACAAAGAATACATTGTGACATGAAATAATTGCATGCTTCGTTTTCAAAGACAGCTGTTGAGCAGGAGGTTGATGTTTGTCCCTTTTCCTGAGCTACTCACTCCTGAATACCTCCACTCCCCTTAAAAGTACATGCACAGTTCAGCAGCCACTAACAGTTCTGGAAAGCCACCAGGACACTGCATAGTTCTCCTGCCTGGTCCCCTGTGACCAGCCACCAGCATCTCCCCAGGCACCATTATCCTCCAGAGGTCTCAATGTCTGCTCCTCTACGAGTATATCCATAGAGAGAGTATATATCCGGATATAGAGTATAGATCTGCATCAAGAGTACATCCAGCTATGCCAGAATTTTGGTATGAAGAATTAATAGGCAGACATTAAGTTAAAAAGAGGGAGGAAGACATGTAGTAGGACAGCAGACTGCAGCCATTTACTCACTGGGGCACTCTCGATGGCCTCTTGTAGCCCCGGGGGGTGTCAGTGGATGAAGTTTGCAGAAGAACAGCTATTTCTGATCAAGAGTCTCTGTTCTTCAGAATTCACGTCACTGTGGGGGGAGGGGAGGGAAGCAAAGGGAGGAGTTCTCCCAAGGATCTGCAAAAGCCCCTGATCAGAGGAGCAGGAAATGGTACAGCTAAAGCATCTAGCAGATAGCCTGAGAGACTAGTTGATGTTACCTGACTTAGTATTTGTTTAACTGTCCAAAGTGCTTCAGTGAATCATGCGGGGGCTTTTTTTGTTGGTTGCAATTAAGTGAAATCCTTCCATATGCAAATTTCCTGTGCAATGGCCCCAACGCCGTGTCATCTTACATCCACGTGTAACTAGAAGGCAGAACTGGGCATGCACCTCAGACAAAAAAAGCTGTGGCAGGTCCTGGCTAAGGAAATGAGGACCTGCTGAGACACAAGCTGAGCCGAGTGAGGACAAAGTCTCTGTTCTGATCAAGGATTCCCCGAAGTTTTACAGGGTTCAGACCAATAATTCTGTGTCGCATCTCTCCAAAGTGGTCTATGAGCTGGACACTGCCTTGCTTGCTTGCTTGACAACTTCTCTCCTTAGGCATATCCTTAATGAGTAGATTTTTCTGTCTTTCAGATTTCAAGCGCCTGTTGCACCTGATGCAGGTGTCCTCGAAAAATGTATTGGTGACAGCATTTCCATTGCAATTGTTGGGTTTGCAGTAGCCTTCTCCGTGGCTAAAGTGTATTCCATTAAGCATGACTACCCAATAGATGGTAACCAGGTATGCGAATAACACAGAAATCAATACAGTGCATTTGTTGATGGGAAATAAGTAATTTTAGGAATGGTTTGCCTTGTGAATAACTGTCATGAACTAGCTTTTAAGAACAACCTCTTTTGGTTTTATTTCAGGAACTAATTGCTTTTGGGCTGGGTAATATAGTTGGCGGATCATTCAAAGGATTTGCCTCCAGCACCGCTCTGTCAAGATCAGGTGTGCAGGAGAGCACAGGAGGCAAAACACAGGTATAGAAAAAAGATGATGATGCCGTTTAATGCAAGAAAGCTCTCTTTTTTCCTGGATAACCATAATTCCTTCAGGCACTTACTCATGGTAGAATTGTTCTCTCATGCAGATTGCTGGTATTATCTCGGCTTTCATCGTCTTGATTGTGATCTTGGCCATTGGGTTTCTCCTGGAGCCATTACAGAAGGTATTCACTGGCTTCACCTCATGGTTCCTCCTGCTTGCCGGACAGGGCTGGCCTAGGAGTCACTGGGAGCGTTCAAAGACTTCAGTGGGAGCCAAATAGGGTTTTGCAAAGCTTAGTTCTTCTTCCCAGATCGTGACAGAGAGGACCACTAGACCTGGTCCCTCAGAGGGAATGCAAGTGCCCAAACACCAAATATCACAGAAGCAGCTTTTAGGTGCCACAGATAAGTGGGATTTGCAGCCTCAAGTCAGACACCTGCACTGCACCACGGCTAGGGATGTTCCAGTGCAATGGACATGGCATCCCAACTCACAGCAGTGACAGCACATGAGGAGCTGCCTGGCCTTTCAGCTGCACTTTGGCCCTATTTGTATGATCTTCTAAGTCTTAATGTTCAACATTTGCTTTGCTTGCTTTAAAATTCAGCATGTATTTTGGTCTTCTTAACAGTCAGTCCTTGCATCTTTGGCTCTCGGCAACTTGAAAGGAATGCTCATGCAGTTCAAGGAAGTAAGCGTCCTATGGAGAAAGGACAAGTATGACTGTGTAAGTTGAGTCCCACAGGCATTCAGGAATGAAGCACTCTGGGAAAGTCATCTATTATGCAAATTTGCTTACAGGTTATCTTATTTTTATACTTGCCTTACTTCACTAAATGGAAAGTACAATAGTGGCATGCCTTTTTTACTTTTATACCCCTTGTTCATGTTTTCTGTTTTGTCCCACTTATTTTGAATTGATTCTCTCTCCTAAGTTTGTTTTCCATGTCCATTTCATATCCATTTAATCAAAATCTATTAAAATACTGTTCATTATATAGTCAGATATAGAAGGCAGTTACAGAAAATGTCTACATTCGCTACACATTCAGGGACACTTTCACACTCACGCAGTACGGTCAGTGGAGGTTACACAGCAAAAACCAAGTGAAGACCACGGCTCAAAGGGTTTACTCCAAATGGCAAAGATCATGACTGGAGGGCAGGACTGCTTACCTCTGACACCCAGAAAATTTAGGCTCTTGGCTTCCTCATCAGCCAATTCCTTGTGTTCCCAAACGGCTCAGTTTTCCCAGCTACCAGTTATTTACCACCTGAGAATCCTTTGAAGTCCGTGGTTAAAAATATTCAGCATTATCTAGTCATTTATGCTTATCAGTCAAGTACATTGACAGCACCTACATGTGCCTGTTTTGATATCCAAAGCATGTTTACAACTCTCAGCTTTAACAGGATCCCAATTTACTTGTAACCTTGCCTTTCTGCTGGATTTTGATTGAACATTTAGTGAACTACCCATAGAAAATCCACACCTCTATTATCCTAAGCTTTTATTGAATAGAAATTGCCATCCCTAGAAACACTCCCTGGTGAGTTTGGCCCTATTTTGCAAGGGAAACACAAACTAGGAAACATGAAACTCCTCACCAAAGGTGGGTGGGCAGCCTGGAGCACATCTGAAAAAACAGTCCAGACATCTCTGCTCCTGCCTTGGGCTCACCACTCATGTCCTTGACTTGCGTGTAACTGCTGCCATCCCCCTGCTCATTACAGGTTATATGGGTGGTGACTTTCTTAGCTGCCGTTCTCCTTGGCCTGGATATTGGGCTAGCAACTGCCGTGGCGTTCCAGCTGCTGACCGTGGTGATCCGCTCCCAGATGTGAGTATTTGTTGAACATGATGAAAAGATATCTCAGGGCCTCCTGTTATAAATTAGTTCCCCCCATACAGAGAAGGCCAACAGACCCTGACTCTGTCTGTCCAGCAACTGTGTATGGAAAAATCATTTACAGGTTTAAACCCTTGGGTTTGGGTCCTGCTTCAGTCTGAAGAACTGGAGCTGAGGTTGCTTTCTCCGATCCTTCCCTTCTGGCAGGTTTCAGTGTGGGCTACAAATAATGGTGTGCGTGTCTTTGTTCACAGCCCAAGCTGCTCCGTTTTGGCTAATGTTGGGAGAAGTAACATCTACAGGAACAGGAAGGATTACACTGACGTAAGAAATGCTGCATTTTTTTTATTAGCTACTGCATTTGTGTTTCTATAGCACACATCCTTACTGACACTTTTCCTTCATTGTACAGATCTATGAGCCAGAGGGAGTGAAGATTTTCAGGTGCTCATCTCCTATCTTCTTTGCTAATATTGAGTTCTTCAGGGAGAAACTCGTCACTGCTGTAAGTGTCTGGGGCTGTCATTCTGAACATAAGAATTGCATGACACGTTAAGGTGAATACAATTTCCCAGTAATTACTACATATGCAGTCAATCCACAGTTCAAATATGAGTTTTTCATTAATTATTCAAATATTGTTTCCACTACTGTAATGCCACGTGTGTGTACACACCTCTGAGAAACAGAACAGCCTGACTCATGCTGAACTTATACCATAACAATGTATATATATTTTGAGTCCTTTAGAAGAAAGTAAGGCAAACACAGAGAATTCTTCTTCAAGAAAACAAAACATGTATAGGACCCACACCGCATCAGGTGGCACAGAGCAGACACAACTTGTGAGCTCGCTAACCTCAGTTGCCTGGGTGGCCATCTCATAACGAAGAAGAGTAGGACAAGCTCTGGACTAGTCAGCACTGCACCAGCCTGCTGGAGTTACTGGCCTGGGCTACAGCATGATCTACACTGCTATAATGCTGTCCATGCTGGTGTCCAAAAGCTAGCACAGATGGGCCTGCCTGGTTTGCAGTCATACCTGTAGACATCTTTCCAATCAAGAAAAAGGGCTCTTGTTTGAATTGATGAAAAGTGGGAGGCAACATCAAGTCCAAACTATGCTCATCATGACTGTAAAGAAAAGCCACATGAGATACTGTGTCCTCCCTCTGGTGTCACTGTGAGGTTTTTTTTCTAATTATTCAAAGTACTGTTTCTGCAGGTTGGCTTCGACCCACTGAGAGTCCTGAGGAAACGCAATAAAGCTCTGAGGAAGATCAGAAAGATGCTGAAGAACGGCGAGCTGCAAGTGACACCCGTACGTAAGGCAACTCCACCCAGGAGGGGTCAAGCAATCAGCTTCCTGGCTTGACATGGCAGAGAAGTGCCTCACAGGCTCCTGTCCTAATTAGATATGCTATTCCCCAAGTTGCCACTTTGTGACATAAACACATTTCAAAAATAAGATTTTAAATTACTCTCACAGTTAAGAGACCTACAGATTTACCATGAGCAGAGCTTGTATGTGTCCACCGGAGCTTTTTTTGGCATCAACTGGCAGGATCAGGTCCCACAGAGGTGACGTTCATGCTGCATTAATGGTAGGATAAAGCTGGTTTTCTCCCAGCCGAAACCCTACATGCTTTTTGTTGACTTGTTCCAAGATTACTGAATCAAAGTGTATCTGGCCATTGACTTCAGGGAACAATAACAAGCCTTCATTAACTGGTTATGATAATGATTAAATGACTGATGAGAGGAAAGCAAACATTTCCAAACCCTTCCAGACAAGGGACAGACAGAACAGTTTCTAATGTAAAGTGCAGGTGGGTCCTGCTCAATCTCATGGGTATGTCAGCTTTGCGTTGCCACCACTCTCGCCCTTGAGTAAGATGCACTACTATCCTGGCTGGGTCTTAAAGAGAAGTATTAATTATGACACTTTTCTCTGTCAACACAGAAAGGCTTGATTTGCACGGCTGAGCATACATACGAGTCAGATGAAGAATTAGACAACAACAGAATAGAGGAGCTGGACCAGCCCACCAACATGACAGACTTGCCCATTCAGATCAACTGGGCTGCTGACCTCCCCCCCGGCATCACTGTACCTCGAGTCGACATCCACAGCATCGTTCTGGATTTCTCAGCAGTGTCCTTCCTTGATTTTTCTGCCATGAGAATCCTCCAAAAGGTAATTGTAATTCACAAGAAAAACAGTGATCATATGAAAGAAAAACAAATGAATAGTAGTTACACTTGAGAAATATGCTTGAGGGAAGGGATGGCATCCAGAGGGACCTTGACAGACTTGAGGAGTGAGCCAGTCTGAACTTCATGAAGTTCAACCAGGGCATGTATAAAGTCCTGCATCTGGGTCAGGGCCATTCCCAGCATCAGTAGAAGCTGAGGGATGAATGGATTGAGAGTAACCCTGCCGAGAAGGATTTGGGGGTACTGGTGGATGAAAAGTTGGACATGAGCCAGCAATGATCGCTCACAGCCCAGAAGGCCAACTGTATCCTGGGCTGCATCAAAAGAAGCATGGCCAGCAGGTTGAGAGAGGTGATTCTGCCCCTCTGCTCTGCTCTGGTGAGACCCCACCTGGAGTACTGCATCCAGCTTTGGAGTCCTCAGCACAAGAAGGACATGGACTTGTTGGAGCAGGTCCAGAGGAGGGTCACAAAAATGATCAGAGCGCTGGAGCACCTCACCTATGACAAAAGGTTTGAGGGGGTTGGTTTTATTTAGCCTGGAGAAGGCTCTGGGGAGACCTTGTTATGGCCTCTCCATACTTAAAGGGGGCTTATAAGAATGATGGAGAGAGACTTTTTACCAAGGCCTGTAGTGACAAGAGGCAACGGGTTTAAACTGAAAGAGGGTAGATTTAGATTAGATATAAGAAAGAAATCTTTACTGTGAGGGTGGTGAGACACTGGAAGAGGTTGCCCAGAGGACTTGTGGAGGCCCTACCATTGGAAGTATTCCAGGTCAGGCTGGGTGGGGCTTTGAGCAACCTGATCTAGTGGAAGATGTCCCTGCCCATGGCAGGGGAGTTGGACTAGATGATCTTTGAAGTCCCCTTCCAACCCAAACCATTCTGTGATTCTATTCTGTATTTCTAGCTCGTTTCTTAAAGGTGTTCCTAAATGGACTGGAAAATCAGTGGCAACCTTTGAGTTTATGTGAATTTTAATGTACATTTTCCATAGAAAATGTTTAGGAAATGGATTAAATAGTCAACCTAAATTTTCTTGGAATTAGAGTGTTGGCTGTAGCACCCTTTCTTTACCTCGTAAGATTTCAGGAAGCTTTACAGAAATGTATATACGAAATACGGCTTTAAACACCAGGCTGGGAGTTTGAGCATTGGCGTTTTGTTTCTGTTCCTGTTCTTGCTTCCCAGGATGACCTTGAACAAAGCAATAAGAACAACATTTTCAAAGAGTAGTAGCTAAAGTTAACTATCTAGAGCCACACAGGGTGTATAACTCTATTTCCATAGGAACTAAATACCTGCCCCGTCAGTGGGAACTGCAGTTCTGTTCAAACTCCCAGTTATAAAAATCTCCCCAGAAGCTTTTGAAGTCTTACAGAATCACAGAATGGTCAGGGTTGGAAGGGACCTCTGGAGATCATCTAGTCCAACCCCCCTGCCAGAGCAGGGTCACCTACAGCAGGTTGCACAGGACAGCATCCAGGTGGGTTTTGAATGTCTCAGAGTCAGAGACTCCACAACCTCTCTGGGCAGCCTGTGCCAGTGCTCTGCCACCCTCAAAGTAAAGAAGTTCCTCCTCATGTTAAGATGGAACTTCCTAGGTTCAAGTTTGTGCCCATTACCTCTTGTCCTATCACTGGGCACCACTGAAAAAAGCCTGTTCCCACCCCCCTGGCACCCTCCCTTTAAGTATTTATAAGCATTAATAAGATCCCCCCTCAGTCTTCTTTTCTCTAGACTAAAAAGACACGAGTCCCTCAGCTTCTCCTCATAAGAAAGATGTTCCAATCCCCTAATGTTAGTTTCATCACATGTCAAGTAGGTACAATAAAGCCATAAAATTTATGGAAGAATCTCTTTTTCCACTGTGGCCTGAAGGTATTTAATACTGCCCCTTTCCAAAAGGATCAGTCATCCCTGTCTGCAGCCATGTGAAGAGACCATCCTGCCTCTAGGTGCAGCAGAGTTTGAGTTTAGAGCTGCTTACCATCACAGATCTTAAATATCTTAAAGTGGTTTGTATATTTGCTGTGGCTGATCACTGTAATGGCTGTTATCAGCAAAACTAGCAGTATCTAAATGGTGCCTTTTTCTGGTTTAACAGACTTTGAAAGAATTTGTCCGGATCGACATCGACATTTACATTGCAGGGGCACATGGTGAGTACTTGCCTTTCCATCAGCATCACCATGAGTGCCTCATCCCACTGCCTTCCCCATCCACCACTGAGTATGGCTGTGGAGGATCACCCCAGTTTTACCTTCCAGTCTTGGATAGTGAACAGATCCAGCTGAGTTGACATGTCGTCCCTCCCATGCTGAACCCAGCAGGCTGGGACGACACACGACGGGCTCGTTCTACCTACAGCCACCACTGTGCTGTACAGCTCTGGGCTGCGAGACCCACTGTTGGGCAGCCTGGGTTAGGCATTAAATAAGAAACAGGGCTCAAATTCCCTTCTGCCTAGTGTCAAGCAGGGCAGTGCTGACGGGCATCTATATCCCACCCTCTCCACATCAGTAAAGAGGAACCCATCTGCTCTAAGCAATGAAAGAGTGCAGTATACCAGCAATTCCCATGTTCGTGCAGCAGACACACTCAGGGTACACTATTTCTTCATTTTCAAGGCCCGCAGGTCACTTTGTGCTTTGATTTTGTTCCCCCACAGAGGGCTTCCTGGACAAACTGGAGAGATGCGCGTTTTTTGATGAGGAGATCAAGTCATCCATGTTTTTCCTCACCATTCATGATGCTGTTCTACACATTTTGCTGAAGAAGGATATAGCCAGCTCCCCCAAATTAAAGCTCGCTGAGGTAACACTACAGTTTTCATCTTTCACTACTTTAGTGCCTTCACATTACTCACAGGCACCCAGCAGTGCCCTGTAGAGTGAGCCATGTGCCCTACACCATCGCTGTATTCAAAAAGTTAATGATTAAAACTCAGCTGGTCTCCAATAAACTTGGAAAGTAAGAGTGCCCCCTGGTCCAGGTGCCTGGAAGACCACTAGTGAAAGGAGTGAATGATTCCCACTGGAGACTGGCCTGGCTGTGGACTTCACTTGAAGTCACCTCCTTGGGAAGGGCACGGTGTGGGACCAAATGTGCGCCCATCCATTGGCAGGCCTCTGTCGTCACCCATCCAGTGGGGGACTACTGCTTGTGCTGCAGTGGCTTTTGCAAAGCAGACTTGATGCTGCTTGCATGTAGGCTACCCAGGCCTGTCTACCTTCAAAAGGAGTGATAAAGTAGCGCAGATAAATTAGTACAGCCAAATTTATGGTTGGTCTTTTTGGGAATGTTCCTAAATCAAGAGCAAGAAAGGATCCTGCATATGTTAAATCTGTTTAAAAGTACCAAACCCAGAACAATACTCACCTGAAAACTGTCTAATCCCACTTAGCTGAACTGGCCCAGCTCTTCTGCACTGACATGGAGACTCCTGGGGGCATAAAGCGCTGACAAGTGAGAGCTTCCTTCCTTCCAGGTCAACTTCCCAAGCATGTTGCAGAGATTTAAAAGCAATACATTCTTCAATGTGAAAGAGGCAAAAAAGAAACAATCCATTTCCTAACCCACAACTTCTTGTGTTCACTACAGGAGAAAGCTAGCAGCAACAACTATTACGTCGAAATCCCCAGCAACGGACTGCGCAGCCGGGAAGTCACGGTAAGCCTCCTGTCTCCAGTAGCAGTGCTCCAACCATGGGAAACATAGCCCCAAAAGCTGCTCATGGGAACTGCTAGGTCAGATAACAAAAGCATCTTCTTCTCTGAGCTCTTGTGTCAGCCCAGGGCAGAAAGTATCCAGACAGCTTATTAATGGGGTTTGACTGAAGGCAAAGCAGGAGGCACGGGGCTCGGCTCACAAACCTTGCCCCTTCCAAGTCTGCAGAGGGAAGGCAGGGGAAGGCCATCTCACTAGGCTTTCCCCTGTCCACCACGGTTCCCCCATGATGAGCTTACTGGTAGCATGTCCACGTGGCAGAGATGTCAGCATTGGTCGCATTTATCTAAATGTCACAGGCAGAAGGGGAGTCCAGAGACAGGGATAAGAAAGGGACACACACAGCCTTTTGTCATGGACTTTAAGAGAAGGGCAGCATCCAGCACATGGCAACCTCATAAGGAAAAAATGTCAGACCACAGTCTTTGCACACAAATGCTTTAGGGGAGCAACTTTTTACATGCCACTCACCAGAGGGCACCTGCCCTGGCTATTTCTTACAGAGGGTGACATTATTTCCTTTTATTTCCTACAGATTCCAACAGAAACAAAATTTTAGATTTAATTTTCTAAATATAATATCCTTCAGCAACACAGAGTCGCTTACAGAAGATGAATGCAGACGCAGTGATGAGCATGAAGATGGAAGGATACTTTCATATACCTTAGAAAGGATTTACTACACATGGCTATATTCCAGGTTTTGGAATGGGCTTGTTAGTCTTTATATGTCTCTGTATATATAGAAATGTATTTATGTACATACACGGAGGCAAAAATCACATAGATTTTCTTATTTCATACCTTGCTGACAGCCTACCCACAGAGTTGAAGCAGCAGGTAATGTTAACGCTATTTGCATATACTTGTAAATATATCTATATTATTCTGACTGTTTGTAGACAACCTGTACAGTTACTAAAGAACATATAAATATTTGAAATCTTGTAATATATAACACAGACTAATACTTGGGAGTAATATTTTATCTTCAGTTTGTATATAATTTGTATAAAGTTTTCCTTATGGTTTGTAAAATACCTAGTAGACTGAGTTATTAAGCTTGTTTTCAGCTCACCGCCATGAGCTGCAGTAACCGATGTATCTGCTATACAACATTAAGATCATTCAGGAAGGACACAGCATTTTCACATCCAAACATGATTCATTGATTTGGATCGGGCTGCTACAAAGTGCATAAGAAAGGATACATTTATAGTGAACTATTAAATAATGATTTTGGTAACTCTGCATCATTTGCTGCATTTGTCAATATACCATCGAGGTAGCTCGTCATCAATGAACGTGTCCCCCAGCAAGCAGACAGACCGACTGCTGGCCCCAGGACGCAGCTCCAGACAAGCTGTGGGTGCGGAGCTGCCAGGCGGGCAGGCGGAACTGCCCAGGTGTCTTGAACAGATGCACAGAGGAGTTTAACTTAAAAAGACTCTATTCTGATCCTCTAATCCACACAACCCAGTTGTACAACTGCTGTCAGTCAACTCCTGCTGGAACTCTAAGGGTTGAAGCTGAACTACAGCACAGCTTTCAGAGAAAATGCAAAAGGTGACAGAACTTTTAATTTAGCATAGCAAGTGCTGGAGGTATAAAAACCTTCAGCCTAGAGAACTGAACCATCCCTGGAGTCTGAAAGAACAGGCAGTCAGAAATCACAAGAGTTTTTAGTTTTCAAGCCTAATTTTGACTTTCAACCAAACTGGGGTGACCAGAGCAGTGCATTTGGACTTGTAGTTAAGAAGGGCTGAAGGGAAGGAGAAAGTGCTCTGGGTAAACAAGAACCATGATTTTTGTCTCTGTAGTACGCAAGACTTCAAAACAAAATCTGAAGGAAAAACAGACAAAAGTAAGTGGGGGAGAAACTCCGCTTGGTTTTGTGAAAGGTAAACAGATGCATGCTGTGTTCACCTGCTGTCTTTAGAAAACCGAGCTGCCAAAGGGAAATGCCATAGATGTCACCTCTCTGGACCTGAATTAAGCCCTCCGTGACATGCCAAAGGGCAATTGTTAATGCCGTTGGAGAAGATGAGATGCCTAAAGGCACTGAAAGGGGAAGAGGGATTAGACTAAAGAGGAGGTGAGAACTAGTAGCTTTGAAAGTGAAGTACCAGGGTAGAGGGAGCACCAATCTGTTAAATATTTTCATTGGTTGTTCTTTTTTGCAAAAATCTGGAATTATGTGATGAAATCTGCTAATGAAACCAAGCTGGAAGATAATATTAAAGTGAGGAGGCTTTGAATACAGAAAGAATGAGGTGACCTTGAAGGCTGAGGTAAGAGAAGTTCAGCATTCAGAACACACACTCATGCATTTGCAGGTGAGTAACAAGCTGCGGTTCTGCAGTGGGTGATCATGCACCCGAAATGGCGTGGGAGAGGCTGCCTTGGGTGGTAATCACAGCGAGATGTCACAAACCACTTTCTACAGACCTCAGCTGGATGGTGGGCAGTTGTACTAGCCCACTGCTCCTCTAAGCGTGCCACAGCAGACTTGCTGGCTGAGTCAAGTAGGTGTCATGTGCCAGACAACCAGCACAACAGTACCTGATGTACAACCAGGATATCGCTGAATTGCCTTTCTAAGGCAGCCTTCCAAAAAAGACATAAATTGTATCAGAGCAGATTTTCCCAGCAGAATGAGGAAGATATTAGTGCTACTGTGCAATGCACAGGGGACATTTCACTCTAAGTACTCCGAACTTCAAGACTGAGGCCTCCGGTTCAACAAAGATGATGTCAAACGGCAATTAATGAGGGAAATCGCTATGAGGATCTTTGTGGAACGGAAAGCCTGTATCTAAGGACTGGCAAAAAGCGGTATAGATACATCAAAGATTTAACCTAAGAGAGAGGAAAGGCAAGACAAAATTTAAGATCGTCCTATGAGGGGAAAAAAAACCAAGATATAAACTGGCCAAACATAAACATAAGCTAGATATTGGAAGATAGTTCCTAACTTTTACAATGGTGAAATTCTGGAATATCCTTTCCAGTTAGAAAAAGAGGAGCAAAAAAGCTAAACTACTTTTAAGGTGAGGCTTAACATATTTATGAAAACCATGATAGCACACCACACCAGTGGAATCTGGACTTTCTGACTCAGGCTGTCCTTTCCAGTCGTGTGCTCATGCACCTATACGGACTCAGGCAAAGATCCCTAGCGAAAGCACATCAGCCTGGTGGAACACCACATACTGTACTTCAAAACCATATTGGATTTGCTGACAGGCTTTAGACTGTGAAAAAAAAAAATCTTTTCTAAATTGCACTCCTCAGAACAATTCATTTCAATACTAATGACTCTTCTGATATAGCACAGTGCCCCAGAGCATAAATCCCCCTTCCAAAACCATTCACCATTCCTTAAATGGACACGATACCCAGCCAGCCTTAACCAGAGCGCCTTGCACTCCCATGTCACACGTCCCTACCAGCTATTTACCATCCTCTTAAATCACCCAACTCCTTACTTTTCAATGTTGACAACAGCAGCATTGTATTTCTGATGCTTTATGTGACTTCCCCCTCCAGGTACTAGTTATTTCTGCATTCAACTCTCTGTTACCCTAACACCAACGTTTCTCTGGGCAGTTTACCCTCATAAAGATTGTAGCACATACATCTTGCTCTGTTGTGGGATATTGTGCTGATGCAGATTTAGTAGCTTATTCTTGAGATAGTGACCTTTGGAAATCTGGATATTTATTGGTCTTCCATTAGGCACTATTGCTGCTCAGTTTGAGCAATACCACGTACCGCTTTTTAATATTTTACTCAAGAATAAGCTAAAAGGCAAATTTCACATCCACTTGCTTTTTAGAGAGCTGACAGGTTATCGTGTTAATTCATCACTACGTATCCTGAGTCTATACCTCCTCAGCACAGTGCAGATGCTTGGTAAGTAAATAACAGGTATTTTAGAACCAGCAAGAGGGATGGAAAAGACCGAAGCTGTGGAGCCTGTGATGCTCAAGCCTACTCTCAAGCCTGGTTTTCACTTTGCGGTGCAGAAGAGTCTGCCTGTGTGAAATATAGAGACAAAATTTGCAAAGTTATTCAGTTATTCAAAGTCTTGGGCCCAATGGAGAGAGCATTATAACATGAAAACTTTTATTTTTTTCAATTTCAAATTAAGTTTCGACTAAGGAGAAAGTATATTTAAGCACTTCTTTACCAGAAAGGTCACTCACGGTTCTATATTCCTCATCCCCATGCTGAAATGTGGATAGTTCTCTTTTCTCGCCCTTCTTTGTGCACCTACTCCCTTCTGCTTCCTAAGAAAATGACGGAAAGTTTACCTGATCCAAAAATGGCAAAGAACAAGTGCAGGAACTCTAATTAGTACTTATGTGATTTTATTTAATGTAAGAAATAATTCACCATAAACTACCTTGGAGCTGTGTTCAAGCATTGGTTTCCACAAATAGAACTGAAGAAAACTCTTGTTGATTGACACATTGACATCCATTTAAAACTACTCATTTTGGTTTTTTTTAGCAGTTAAGCTGATGTTCTTTTGTGAAACATTACTACATAAAAATGGAAACATTCCTGCCCACTTGTGTATATTATCACTCTTCCCATTAACAGAAGCCTATTACAATCAGTCCTACTCACGCTCCAGAATCAAGATGACTGAGCTCATTTACAGGCTTCCTGCTGCTGTTCCACCCACACCTCTCCAGACGTTATGTTGGATTTTTTAATCTCTTAATTTCTTGTACTCACCAACTAAGTCAAAACTGAAAACATTTTTTTAAAAATCCCAACAAACTGATGCCCCATATTTAGAGAACAAGGAGATGCAATTCAGAACAGGAAAAGTTTCTGAAGTAGCTCTGTCTTATGGCTAAGTCGAGACTAAAAGGAGCTTTAAACTCTGTTATTCTCACTCACATTGTGCAAACAAATGCAGCTGTTCAGTTTACAAACTGGTCAGTATGAATCATTAGTGTGAATATAACATACCAGAACACAGTGAAGAAGCACACAGTTGTGAAGGCACCATTACTATATAAAGATGGTTTAACAACATCTAGGAATTGTTTTTAACAACGTAAACAAAAAACAGAGGAAATACAGCTGGTATAATACTGACATTTCCTTTAGAAATGTAGTCTGAATATAAACCTTGCAGATTTCTCTGCTGCATTGGACCCTCTAGTGTCATATATACGAACAGGAAAGTTCAAACTTATTTCCCGTACATTCAATATTACACTGCAACTGCAATCTGCCGTGCTCCTCCAGCTTCCCAGGCTTGACCGTACCTTCTGATGCCACCCTGTGCATGCTTTTGCCAGCAACATGGCAATGCATGCAGAGAGAAACAACACAAAATCAGACACAAGTTCTACAGAGAAGAAAACATTTTAAGAACAGAGGTGTGTGCTCAGACTCGACCCACAGAGAAAGCACATCCACAAACGTGTTTCAGAGAACACTTGACTTTACATAATATAGGAGATGGTTTTTCTGCCTTACTATGTGTGCAAACTCTAACATGGGATGAACGTGAGTTACTTCCATTTTATTTTTTAACAAACAGAATTGGACACTCCTTTGCGAGCAGTAAGTGAAAAGAAGTGGAAACTCCATCTGGTAAGGTTTTCTAATTCTCTTGGATCTGATTTTTAAAAAATAATTCACATTTTTCTTTTTTAAAAGGCATGAAAAATATCACTTAGCACATGTAGGTATCCAATCTTTATGTTAACAGGATTTAAAAAAACTCACCAAACATACAGTACGTGTTCACACAATTAGCCTGCTGGTTGTAAAGCATGCATGGTTGCAGGCAATCCTTCAAGCAAAGTTATAGATGGAATTGAAGATAAAGCGTAAGGAGACAAGCATCCAGGCCATCTGCTGGTGTCCTTTCATTCATTCCACGGTGGACACAAACCATCAAACACCTTTTCATTCCCTTATGTGACATTATCAGAGGAACCTACAATGGCTGACAAATTTAAATGTCATCAGAGTTCTCTTTAAACCTTGTGATCTGCTCGGTAATGCCTCAGGAGGGAGATCACTGCCACAGACAGGGATATTTATTCAAAATAAACATCAAACGTTTGTCTTTACAGGAAGAAATAAGTAGGAATCCAAAGAATTCACAAGTACATCTCACCTTTTCTAAGACTGTCAATTATACAATTAAATACAATATATGGCATTTCTGAACTTCACACTGAAATGATCAGGTTATTTGGCAAAAAAACAAAAACAAAAACCACCCCAAAACATGCCCCAAACCCCATAAACAAATTACAAAGAATGTTAACATAAGGTTTTGACTTTTTTTTTTTAACTTTGTAAATATGAAAGCATCAGCAGTACCCTTAGTTACATAGGTATAGTTAGGACTTAATAAAAAAATGGATTTATGTCTTCCTACAGAAGCGAGTCATAGAGATTTGACCCAAGTCCAAGTCCTGCCTACTTAGCATGACTTTTCAGAAAGTCCTCTATCACAAAGACTTTTGATCCATGGTCACTAAACAATTCAAGGGATCCCACTGATTTTTTTGGGGTAATATGTCGTTGTCCATATGACACATCTACTTTGCCTCAACGATAAACAGGAAAAAAAAAATCTCACACATTCTCTACAGTGACATTTATCATTTGTGGGTTTTGCTAGAGCAAAGAAAGGCTGCTGTTTTCCCTTAAACAATTCAACTGTCTCAGCATTTTCAGAAAAAAACACTTTATCATTAACTTCAAGAATAGCTTTGGACCCAGAATTATTAAGTTTGAACCCTTCATCATCTTCACAACAGACTGGGTAACACGTAACAAAAGCATGCAACCTGTCTTATTTCTAAAAAGCAGCACGATGGGAAGAGTTGCCTTGAAATTTCCTCATCACCTGCAATGAACAGGTAATAGCTGATTTCAGAATGTCTTACTTTCCAGAGGAGCACACTGGTGAGGCTGATGCATCTCCCTGCACAAAAGCCTGTCATGTGGTGCCCTCGCAAGCCTGCATGTGTTACCTTCTCAGCCTAAACAAAATGAAGCTGGTACCTAGAACCACCCATAAGTCTGTTTAAAACAGGTATTTCACACAATAAGTTTGACATGCAGATTTCCTCCCAGATGAAGTTATATGTTGTAATATAAATGTCCCTAAGCCTACCTCTGACCAAACAATTTAACAGTGACAAAAGGGGGTCCTTAAAAGCTCCTCATCTGTTTATTATACGTTACTGAAATAAAATAATGCTGGCAGAGTCGTTTTCACCTTAATTCACATTAAAACTAAATTTTCAACCAACCTCATACCAAAGCACATTATCACAATCAACCTCTTCTTCACCAGTGTGTTTTATTTAAAATCACTTATTTTTCAGAGAAACCAAACCAAAGAACTCTGTCTTAGAAAGAAGCATATTACAGCTAAGCAGCCTTTTAATCAATGAACACTTACTGGACATTTGTATACCCCAGAGTTTATTTGTATATGTCAAAGTTTATTTGCACTGCTCTAAAGAAGTATTTATTTGAAAGGTAGTCTAAAAGATTTGCCCTTGGTCACAAGGAAACCAATGGCAGTCAAGGACAGAGTAAATCTAAAGAGCCCTTGCTGTGCTAATTAAAATTATGCAGCTTATACATAAAATTTAAAAATTTGAAATGTTACACTGTCAAAGCTTTTTCATTAATTTAACAGTTATGAGCCAGGAAAAAAAGGTTTACAAAATAAATAGTAACACTGAGGCTTTCAGACAGTTCAGATTATTCAAGAACAGTAGGAAATCACAAACTTTAGAAAAAAACCCACCAGATTTCTTCATCCAAGAGCACTACTGCTAGAAATGGGGCATTTTGAAAAAAAACCCCAAACAAGTGTTCAGCACTAACATTGATTAGAAATGGAAAGATAAGCACTCCAAAACACAGACAGTATTGTCTTAGTATTGTCCAGTTCAGCTACCAGCTGCACTGGAAAAGAACTTTCTCATTTTATATTTATTATATTTATCTTTTTTAAAAGTATGCTCATAAAACCTAAGTTTTGGGCCAAAATAGACCTGAGGGCCTGCTTATATTGCTACTTTTAAAAAAAAAAAAATCAAAACAGAACACCTAAATATTGTCTGTTCAATTAAATCTGTATCACAAAATCGCAACAGATAAAGGATATGTAGCATTTTTATTTCTTTATGTCTACATAAGGGATGTCAGACCAGTTCTTTCAGGTTATCTAAATGGGATGTTCTCCTACTGTACATATTCTAGAAACTGACAGAGGCAAACACCACTTCCTTACCCAAAATAATCTGCTTCTCACAGACATGACAAGCCAATTCACAGCCACTTGCACACAAAAGTAGCCATGGGTAAACACAATAGTTTGAATTCAACTCCAATGAGTAGTGTACAGGTAAACAGAACCTTCTGAAGCAAAATTAGCTTTAAAACAAACCAACCAACCCGCCCAAAAACCTAAATCCCCAAACAAACCCAAACAAACGCACAGCAAAACTCTCAATACATTACATGGTTTCATGTCATGCCCACAGCTGTATTTCTGGTAAATTTATCTTACTGTGTAAATTTAAAGAAAAAAAAGAAAGAAAAAGCTGAAATGCAGTATTCTGCATGTCTGATCTCTAGTGCCACAAATTCACCACTGCCTGAATTCTTTATAAGTAATGGTAACTGTTAGTAGGAGAAATATTAAAGTTCCCTTAATACGTCATTATGCTGCCCATTTGGAAAGTATTAGTGCCAAAATGGTGTCCCGGAACTACGCCTGTATTAACTTCATATAAAACCCCACCACTTTTACAACCATATTTCAATTTAATTATTGTACACAGGTTAACAAAAACGTATCACAAGTGAAACTAAACACTGGATTTAACAAAAATAATATTCAGAATGGTACAACACGTGTTCATTTTCTCCAGGAAATAATATTACAAGTGTTCATCTTAGGACAATTCAGCCACACTAGAGACAGAAGTTCTGTTAAAATGCAACCGTGGTCTACTAAGCCACTTATTTTAGCACTACAGAGTATTTGAAGTCAGAGTCCTACAGCCAAGGCTTAAAAATCATTTAAGATTCAACCCCCAAAGTGTCTTACAGTATTTTAAAAAAAAAAAAACAAACAACAAAATAACCCCCAAACAATTAATTAAAAGGTTGTTGTATATAGTTTTATCCTCTTCATAGCACTCTCTATTCACACAATTGCTCGTATCATTGGTAATAGGGTCTGTACCTGGCTTGGTCAGGGTGGTGTGGTCCAGGAAGCGGGGCCTGAGCAGGAGGCCCCTGCATCCTTGGAGGTGGAGGCGGCCCCCTTGGAGCTGGCCATATCCCTGGACTCATTCCCCCGGGCTGTGTGAAAGGGGGACTAAGAGTTCCTTGATCTTCACTGAACTGTGGCAAAGAGTTAGGGTTATAGTGATGGGGAGGGGGCGCATTTACATTTACAGGTGGGCCTCCATGCTGAGGAGGGGGAGGTCCTGGAGGAGGATGATTCATATATGGTGGCATCTGGGCAATTATATGTCCAGGTGGTGGGGTTATTGGAGGAGGAGCAGAGGTCATTGGTGGTGGAGGAGCTTGGCTATATACCATATGAGGAGTACCTGCTGCCTGGGGAGGATGCTGCAGTGGATGGCTTATTGGTGGAGGTGGTGGTGGGGGTGGTGCATAATGTTGCTGTGGAGGCATAATATGATGAGGGTGCGATACCACTGGTTGACCCTGGTATTCAGGATGATGATGAGCAGGTGCAGGGGCTGGTGGAGGTGGTTCTCGAGCACCTGAATTTGAATCATCCTGAATAGGGACAGTTATTAAGTTGCTGTGTTTTCTTGTTGAAATGCGGAAGGTGTCCTGACTGACGGGGCGAGGTGGTGGTGGAGCCATTGACATCTCTGCAGGAGGTGCACGAATGTCTTCGTGTGGCTGGTTATAATGCTCATGTGGCACATGCTGTAAAGGAGGTGGTGGCATCATGATGTGCTGCTTTGGCGGAATGTGGCTCATATGATGTTTCTCAGGAGGCATTATGAAACGCTCAGGAATTTCGGCAGGCGGTGGGGCAATAGGAGGATGCACAGGTTCGATTGGAGGACGAGTAACAGGCTTTCCAGCTCTCATGTGACGGTGGTTGATGTGAGCTTGTAAGTCCCTCTGTGACAGGTAAGTTCTCTTGCACCCTTGAACAATGCTACACATGAAGAGAGACCCTCGGACACACTGCTCGATTCGCTGCACAGGTTCATTACAGCTAAATCAGAAGAGAATATTGGTTTATTGTCATCACAGAGAGCTTAACCTGTCGTGTCCCCCCCCAGCTAAAAGTCAACCAATTTACCATAATTACCCAAATTAGAACTGACAATTTTTTCCCTGACTGTAGCAATGAAAGAAACATTTCATTGACTTGGAAGTTTATCCAGTTTTAAGTCTCCAGACACAACTATGAAAGAACATAAAAATTTCATGAGGTAGAAATGCATAACTCTCTCTCACAAATTCCTTCTGCGCATTAAGACTTATCAAGAGTCACTCTCACTAAATTGACATTTATTCATTTATTCCTTTTCAAAGCAGAGAAATAACAGGTTATCTACACAAATATTTAAACAGCAAAGTAAACACTGTTCTCTTACAATCCCAAAATATGATATATGAAACTATAATCAAGTATCCTTTACTACACCACGCTCCTGCCTCTGCTAAACGGACATAAATAAGAACCTGAATATCTGAAATACGGTATCTGAAATAAGGTATTTAAGTTATTTTCCTACATTTCATTTAATAACAAATTTTGAGATAACTTACCCTGGACACATCTTGTCTCCCTTTTTCTCATGTAGTATAGCACAGTCATAGCAGAAAACATGCTTGCAAGGTATCTAGAGACAAAAATTGGCTCTGTTAAGCCATTGTATATAAACTTCTATGTCATTTTGCAGAATATAGTTCCTCCCTCCAGCACACAATTTCTAGTAATAAAAGCAACTAAGTCACCTATAAGGTGAACAGGCCCAACAGTACTTAGCAGTTTACAACCTCTTTGCATAGAAACTTTCTGAAACAGTTTCTGTTGAGTCTGGGTTTTTTGGGGGTAGGTTTGTATGGGTTTTTTTAGGAGTTGGCAGAAACATATGGGCAAAAGTTTAAGTCTTGCAATAATACCAACACCAAACATTTACAGAAGCTGCATATGCAATCTAATTATACTTGTCTTGCTGGCAAGGAAGGAAAGTTTTAAAAGCATTAACTGTCATTAAGTCAGATCCTGAAGCCTGTTACATCACACTTAGAAATCTAAACTGATCTCAGTGATTTTGTTACACTAATTTTAAAGGGATATAAAAGCAAACAGTGTCTTCTAACTTCATTGCAAGTTTTTAATTGAGATAAAGAGCTTATTTTTAAAGCTAAGTCGTGTAAGGTCAAAACCCACTAAGTTTTCAAGCTTACTTTATTAAATCAGGAGGTAAAGTGAAATTAGACAGACAGATGGAACAAAACCACGTCAGCGATGAAGGCCCCCGGTTCCACCCTGATATTCTTCTGCTGTTTATTCAGAGACTTGCTGAAATCAGTAACCTCTAGAGGCCTCATAGAGACACAGTAAAACCTAATTTTTCCTAAAGGGAAACTATGGTGGCACCTTCCACTGATAATTTCACTCACCATGCGTCCATACATTTTGATGGGCAATCCACACTTATCACAGAAATGAACTGGTGTATCATCCTTTTCCCCCAACAAGTTTATCTGATAGGAGAGAGAAAGGGGTGGGAGAACAAATCCAACATCACTAAACCTTCTCATTTCAATTACCACCAACACACCCCCTATTTCTGAATTAGTTAAGAAGGATGCACAAATACCACAAATGTGAGAAAGTGGAGAACGTATTTTCAGTCAGTCAAAAGTAATGGAAGCACTTCCATTTAAGAAGGTGTCTACCAGGGCTACCCACAGTTTGGTATGATTTGCAGACAAAGATTCACAACTTCCCATCCATGACTTTACCTTATAGTCCCAAAAGATGGGTCCAGGGAATCTTCTTTG
>NW_009649741.1:533710-536234 GCF_000708025.1 Charadrius vociferus | reverse complement strand
TAATCAAATTCTTCTGTGGAAAGAAGAAAGAGAAGAAAGACACAAGCCAACCACAACACATCCTAATTGACACAGGCTGCTATTAAGCGCATGTGTCATTCTGTACTGAAATCATCAAGAAATGCCACAGCACTTCTAATCTGCTGGGCCCATTCTACAGAAAGGTACAGTCAAAACAGTCTGTTTTGCGAATGTGCACAATTTAATCCTTGTAGTGCAGCAGTACCCAGAAATTTGAAGCTTCTTTTGCACTTGGACAGAACCTTGGACTCTAAGTCTCCAAGACTAAATAAAATCTTGAACAATGCTGCAAAATAATATGCTTCCCTACTACAGGTCTAGTATTTATATTAATTTACCTTCATCACCAGCTTGTGTCTTTGAAGGCATCCTGTTCATATTTCTTGGAGTTCGAGGTGCAGGTTTAGTTTTATTGGTCTGTTTTGAGATAAGCTTTATAGGGATTCTTCTACGAACATCAAGACCACCCAATGATCCTGAACTATTTGTTCCTTGCAAATCATTGTCTATGAAAGAAAAAAAAAGTTAATGTAATTTTTCAGTTATCTAATAGTTTCTAAAGACACTAAATATTAACAGAAGAGTTTTAAGAAAAACAATTTTTAAAGCTTGTTTGAGACTCATGCAACATATCGAAGTTTAATCACTAAACACCTTCACATACAGTTTATTGTAGAAATCAAGTCACAAAACTGTATTGGGAGCAACCCTGATTTTAGGAAATCTACTTCTAAAAATAAAGCTATTTTAAAAAGTTAGCTAGTCTCACTTCTCCACAACATGAAAAAAACATTAACTGCACAGCTCCTCTCACAGCATGAACAGCACTGAAAAGTCAATTCTTTGTACAACCTTGACAACACAGAACTTAGGAGAAAAAGTAATTTTTACAATTTATGTAAATTGTTTCTTAAATTTGGAAAGAAACTAGTTCCCATCTTGACATATCAGCATCTTGAAATATCACTTCAAAATTTAGCATAAAGTATCACAAAAATATCGGTACTTAAGAGTATGTAATAGTATCATCGCTGAACTGTAAAATTTTGTTCCCCAATACATACAGATTTCTCTTTAACCAGATTTAAATACGAGTATTAGGGCAAAGGAAGCAAGAAACAGCCTGACACGTGCATCAGTAGATACAGGCTCCAAGAGATAATCTACAGGGGGTGTTGCAACAAGCAACAGCAACAAAGGGGACACAACTCACTCAACTTCCAGTGACTGTACCTTAAACCACTGCCTGGCATCTCATTAGTACAAAAACAAAGTTACATCCTTCATGAATCTATGCAGCTGACTTTCACATTAATTGAAAATGCCATTTTGACAGCCATTTCAAAGCAGGACACGTTCAGCCTTGAAGGGGTGTGTCATAAGCCACCAAAACTATGAACTGTGATGAAGTGTCAGGTCAGGACTGTGCCCTGACAGTCACTCTATCTCAAAATCAAGAGCCCTCAACTTCCTCAGGTAGATTAAATGTATCTATTCCTCTTAGGGCTGTTGACACATTGCACTCTAAAAGGCAGTATGTAAAAAGGCACGAACAATAAAGCCTGTTTTTACTTTTGTTCATTTATTGTTTTTGTTTAGGCTGTCCTGTTGGCTAAACAGGTGACCCAGCAAACGTACAACTACGACACCAGGCTTCCCCAGAGACTGATGGACTAGAACATCAGAGAGAATAATGCTAAAGCTGTCTATTTTCTACTTTTGGGGAAATTCTGTTTTCTACCAGAATACACAAAACCGCAACACCATAGACAAGAAAAAGTCTCTGCAGGACCTCAATCTATTTGCAAATAAAACATTATTTTTTTTAAATAGACCCTTCTGTGTTATTCAGTTCCTTGAGCTGCCAACAGGAAACCACTAAGTTCTGATGCTTTTCTTCCATATACTTCTGCAAGCTAGAAATATTTACATGAGTTAGCTGCTCAACTAATCCAAACTAGCAAGTTTATTAGTCATTCATGTTTCACAAAAGGATAACAAATTCCAGTCTGGGCAAGAAGAACTAGCACGTTAAAGTCCAGAACAAAAATATGAAAAGCATACCAAAATTGTTAAGACTACTTAGAGGAGCTCTAACTAGAGGTGATACACGCTCCCGAACTGTCACCTTCATCAACTTTTTTTAAATTTTATTTTCGCGCTTTTTTTAAAATTCATAGATACAGCTCAAATACTATACCTTATATGTATATAGTGCAATCTTTGCTAAGGGGAAGAAAAAAACAAACAAACAAACAACCCTAGCAAAAACCCCACTGCCACTCATTTATTCCCTGGACTACACCAGCACACTAACCAGCAAAGTATCAAAGCTACAAAACCAAATTTAAATACATGAGAAAGTTTCCTCTCCAAAGCACAATTACCCAACCAGAAAACACGTTATCGGCACCGATCTTGGGAAACGCAGCAGGCAAACGAGCGCCTCGACGCCACCTCCCACACGCTACCAGCCTCATCCACCTGCTGCAGGCCGACGGGC
>NW_009649741.1:509397-532867 GCF_000708025.1 Charadrius vociferus | reverse complement strand
GAGATAGGAGGCGTGACCGATCCTGCGGCTTCTTGGAGAAGGGTGAAATGAAAAAATGAGAGGGGTCTTTCTGCTCAGGAGGCACGACAGCCCTGCCTGCGGGCTGCCAAGGAATTGGACAAGTCTGAACCCGCGCTGGGCGCTCTCAGCTGCTGGTTGTCAGGCTGCGGTATTACCGTGGAAACGGCGGATTGCGGACCATCGGGGCTGTGGGAGCGCCAGGGACTTGGGACAGCGGGCTGCCTGCGCGCGGTGGAGCTCCCCAGCGATAGGGCGCACTACCCCAAGGGGCTACTTTGTGTAACTGCCACAAACTTAGCATTTTGTAAATCCTGTGTAATTAGGTGGGTTATGGAGTGTAATTAGGGCTTTATGGAGTGCTACTACAGCACTGAAGAAAGGAAAATAATATAAATACAATTAAATCATAGGTTATAGGGTACAAAGTGGCCTCAAGCAGGCCTTCCACAATGCTAAGGTAGGCACAACTCCACTCCAGGCACTTCAGATTGGTGACCATCTCACTAAAAGTGTCCAGGATTGGGATCTTTTGTCCCTACAGACAATATCTCATTATCTTTATATAGCCTTAATGTATAAAAGGTGCCATTTAAGCCTAATGTTTCTTGTCTTATCCCCACAAGGCAGAGAGAACAGATTTTCCTTTTTGTCTTTGTTGTTCCTGAAAAGGCAGACCCAAGGGAAGCATGATGCTGATCCCTCCATAATATGCTTTATTGCCCCACAATAAGAATTCACAAATAGAAGAGTTTAATAAAAAAATAAATATGCAGATGCATGGAGCATATTTTCAGTGTGGACAACTTTATTTTCTAGTTAATGGATACATTTACTTTTAAAATACAACTTTTTAAAAGGGTAAAAACTTAAAACGCATCTCCAAATTTAACACCTGATATGCAAAGACAGAATGCATACAAAAATACCACTTCTTCATTCTACTCGAAAAAGCATGTCTAGTTGCGTTACTTATGGACATTTGAATTAGTACCAAATTGTACAGAATTTTAGCTTCATTGCAAAATCCATTATTTTGGTATCCTTCACTTTGATGGATACATAAATAGAACATTAAGCAGCACATACCCCCTGACCCACTGAGAGAGAGGTATTTGAATGCCTTCTGCATGTTACCTCTTACCGGTCTGTGTAACTGTAGGCTTTGTGTGCAATGCTATTTTTCAGGAAAAGTTGAATATTTTGTTCCAGTTAAGTTAAGAACAAATACAAACGTGCCTTGAAGAGATATGCAGGCCAAGAGTAAGTGCATTGCATCATTTTTTATCACAATTAATTCCAGTCAAAATAGCATCTTTGGAAAGGAAACTGGAAGACTGTTGAATATTTAATTGCTTTTTCTAAATACCTGTATGAACAAGAACTGGAGGAGGTTTGAAAAATAACATAAGCCCACATTTCTGTCAAGTAAAAATCCATGCTCAAACTTCACAGTGCAGATGTTCTCTTGAGGAAAAAAAATTCCACTGCTATCATTTTTTACACCATCTTTTCCATAGTATGTGTTCTGCGTAAAAATTAGCTGAAAGCTCACTTAGCAGTTCCAGGTAGGATATTTTATTTTCTATCTAAAATGTACATCCACTTTAGAAAAGCAGTACAGCTTCTGAGAAACATGTTACTGGCCTTGTCCTGCATTGCTATGTGCTGTGTGCACTGGCAACAGTGGCTTATGTTCAGATTAAGGTAAATTGGGGCCACAGCCTGATAGGAAAGTTTTGTCAGTAATGTGGGCAGAAGTGCCAACCTCTTGTGTTTGGCCGGCGAATGGAAGGAGGGAGAATGAGGACAGGTAGCACTAAAAGCATGAATTGTCAAATTGCAGCCTGAGCCTAAGCATTAGTGTAAATAGAAATTAATACTCCCCTCTGAGGAGGAGCAGATCAGTCTGATTTGCTGCTTAAACACATGCCTCATTCTCAGCTTCACATGCAAATGGCGTATGTCTCTTTGTAAATACAAACCGGCGTTTCTCCTGGCTTGGACCAGAACATCAGTATCATCTAGGCTGAAGCCTGTATTGCATTTGAAATGAGCAACTTCACTGACTGTCATAAGGACTGAAGTTTTTGCCTCAATTGGAGAACAATGATGTCAGTGTGGTGCTGTTACCTACTATGCAACATACTGTCCAATTGACTGAAGGGTATAGGAGTTTTTTCCCTGATTTTTGATGGAGTTCACTCAGGTCCTTAGAACAGAATAATTTATTTAGTGCTTAGCTTTTAACCTGAGATTTTCCTCTAACATTACTTGCAGCAAAAATCTTCTCTGTCCAGTGTGATATAGGAAAATTTCTCTGACGTAATCAAACAATGGAGACTTAAATATGTGAACATACTGAAGCTAATTAGCCCACATTGTGAAACTTATTCCTGGACATTTTGTACAATTCTGTTATTATCTGTTCCCTCACCATCCAGTTTTTTTTTTTTTTGATTAAAAATATTAATGTAGTGCTAAAAAATTTAAGGTAGCCATATGTTTTCCATCAAAACACATTTCTTCTTCATGAAAAGTAAGAACATTGATTTCCTGCATATCTACTTTATATAGTCCTGAAGTAAGGATTAGAGTTTTGTGGGTCAAATCCTTTATCTTTTGTAAATTATTGCACTTGTGCATTATGGACTGTCAAATTTAAAAGAACAGCAGTGTTTTGATGTCAAATATTAAAAGAAAAATATGCTATATAAAAATATAACTATTCATAAAACTAAATAAACGCCTATATTCCATTTAAAAAAAACAAACACCATAAACCTGTACACTAGGTCACATTCTGACTTTCTTACTTGCACTCAGTAGCAGCCAGTTCTACAGATCCCATTAAGTACTTGGGGACTAAGGTTTTCCTTAATCTAATTTATGTCATGATCTGTCTCTTGATGAAAGATATGTAACCCAGCCAAAATAATCTTCTGTGTATACTTCGTTTTAGGGACGATCATTAATAATAGTGCATGATTTATTACCATGGGATTAACACAGAACTAATGAACCCATATCCAAGGGTCTTTTCTATTGAAACTTATCCTATTTGAAGTTTTATAGTAGTTCAGTGCCATTTTCTGTTCATGTGACTGCTTCACCTGTCACAGTTATCTAACAACCTGCAGCAATTTAAGAAATTGCTTGGAAAAAATGATCACGACAGTTTTCAAGACTTGTCAGCACGTATGCTCACAGTAGCGTTCTAGAATTGCAAAGCCTTCCCCAGCTAGAACTCCTGCCCTCTCGCTAGGCATTGTACAAATACAGAACAAAAGGCTTGCCATCCAAAGATTTTGGTCTCTTCCGCTTTCCTGGGCAGACCACAAAGCACCTTTTCATCCTATACACACAGATAAAACAGTGTATAGCACCTCTGCCTCACTAGTCCCAAAACTGAGCACATAATTCATAACAGTCTTCTGATTTTTTTTTTTTTTATCGATATATCATAATGGAAAGTGCTTGCTGAATCAAGGTCCAGAATATTTCCAGGATAATGTTAGCTAAAATTTGGAGATTTCTAGAGATCTATATCATTCAGACAAACAATCAGGGTTTTCTTCAAGTGCAAAGATTGGTTTCATTGCAGGAAATGCTTATATAGTACCGGTGCATAAGTGTTGCTGTGAGTTCACAGGTAAGACAGTACCAGCAGTCCGTCCTCATGAAGCAAGTCTGCGCATAGCCTAGTGAAATGATTTTCAAAGGGTGGAGACAGACCATGGTTAGTTCTGAGTACACACAGCTTGGAAAAATAAAATGTTTGTGTATGTGTTAACTAAAAACTACTAAGTTCAACCTGGCCTCAGCGAAAGTACAGAGAAAGTAACTGTTCTGAGGCAGCATCCCTCTGACGTGTGTCTGCACTGGACAATTCAGTCAGGAAGCTGCAGGTCTGAAGGTTACTAGCTCTCACCTTCAAAATGTGGCTATAAAAGCGCAGGACAGAAACCTCTCAGAACACTCTTTGACCTTGGATTGTTAGTTTTGTGTCTGGCTTCTTTTCTTATTTAATGACAATGGTATCTAAGCAATCCTGTGAATAGAAATGGGAATTTGAGTCTTTTTGGCCTGCCATTCCCAAATGCTTCTGTTACAGAATCATGGTGTCTTTCTAGCTTTTTTAATCCTTCATTCCTTTCTGCACTGTGACTTAGAGAGGAGTGGAAAGTGCTTCTCCCCCTATTAGTGATGAAGAATAATAATTGGGTCTCTTGCAATATTCATACCAACCAAAAAAGGAGGGGGTTAATCAGGAGTACCAAGTATCACAGTCCACTTACCAAGCCCTGATGAAGTCTGAGAGGCTTTTGCTTAGGATCTCAGTTTCTCCTCTCACCAATCTGCTTTCCAAGCTGACCTTACCTTTTCCTACAGGACTTCATGCTATGGTAGAAACTATAATGCAGGGTGATGCTGAGAATCTCTACCCAACCACAACCTTCTCTTTCCTACTTGCCTCCAGGCACCTCTACATCCCACATGCACAGCAGTCTTGCTGCCGCGTTTTGCTAGAGCATGACAGAGAGAAGGGTCACAGCATGCCTCCAGCCCCTTTCCATTACTGCTGCTGGAGAAGAGTGGCCGAGCACAGGGCGCTACCCCATTTTAGCCAGGGAATTAAGAATGGAGTTCTGTCTACTACCACAGTAGCACAGTAGGAGGGACACATAATAGTCATGCCTTTACCTACATGGAGCATTGTAATGCTTCCAAGGTACTGACACATCACAAGTTTAATCCATCTCAGGCTACAAAAGGGCATTTAGCCCAAGCTCCTATTTTTTGAATAAGTGGCCTGCATGCTGCACTGTTATTTTACCAGTAAGTGCTACCTTATTTTCTGGTAGTATTTTGTAAATACAAAATACCATGGTATTGCTTTAATGGACTTATGTTGTTGCATGTTAGTTATGTTCAGTACACTGCTTTGCTGCAGCTTCCCGTAAAATGTTTAGATTGTGCAAGAAGATGCCTGCTGTGTTAAATGGAGGAATTAAGGGTGAAAGTTGGCCATAATTTTGGACTCAGGTGCCTCAAGCCTTAGCAAGCATTCTCTTAGGCACCTAACTCAGGCCTGCATAAGGCAAAAGAGTCCTAAAGTGACAGAGATCAAGAGGTGATTGTGCACATACAATCTACTACATCTCAAAAAGACCCCGACTTCCTCCACTAAGCACTGACATCCAGGTGCCCAAATAGGGTATTTATTTATGGAGAAGGCTCAGTTCATCTACCATACTCTCACAGCATGACTCAATGCAAAGGAATAAAGCCAGCAGTATTCTACAAGTAATAGATACATTCAGTTTTTAAATGCATACCTCTTCCTGAACATCAAGTTCATCATCAGGACGGGTTGTTTCTGTGAATTCTATGGGTTCTTTAGACTCCTGCATGAGTGAAATCTTGGTAGAAAGAAATTCAGAAACATGATGAGTTACGCATTGTCTGTATCACTGAAGTTCATTTATTACTCTGAAGTACCTTAATATAACTTCCACAACTCAAAAGAGTCTGTTTGTATTGACAAAGCTGTTGCTTTAAGTTCTGCTAAGAGGAACTTAAATGTTGGAGGGCTTTTGGTCCTGCCTCTCTTGATACAACTAGTTATGGCTTTGTAAAAATAATAAAAGCAGAGTCGATTTCTGGACTGCTGTATGGCTTTGTCAAAATGTTAATCTTGGCTGTAAGACAGGACAAAACTTCTAGATCCTGGGTAATGAGCAAAAATTATCAAAAAGATAAAGCCTCCATCATAATTATTTAACAGTAATATTAGTTTTAATTACTATCTATTCATAATACTATAATAGCGACTACTAGGGAAGGAATTGTGAAAAGACAGGAGAACATCATATGGCCATTTTTCTAATGTGGTCCAACATCTTTAAACACTACAGAGTGTTCTGATTATCTCAAAACCCACAGAATACAACTAGGAAATGCACAGAGAAGGGCAGTAGGAATGAACATTAGCATGGAACAGCTCCCATGCACACTCACACCAAGCAGAATGGGACTCTTCAGCTTTGATCACAGGTATATGAAATTATTATTAGTGTTGGGAAAGGGAGCAGAGAATGATTTTTCATTGCAGCTAACAATCCAGAAATCACACAGGATTAAAACAAAGGGGAAATATTGTCATGTAACACGTTTCAAATTACAGAACACATCGCCACAGGACAGTGTCAAGCTGAAACATGTAAAGGGGTTCCAAAAGGAGTATGACAGATGCATCAAAGAAAACTCCACCTGCAACAACTAAACGTAATGGTCCAAATGCAACTTCCAGCTGAGGAACTTCTCAAGCTGCCTGTTGTGAGAAACTAGAAAACGCATCTTAGGATGAAGTGTTCTCCATATGTCCTGTTTCTTCAGTTCTTTTCACTAACAAGATCCTGGGGTCAACAGAGCCTTCCTTTGATCTAGCGAAATATTCCTGTACTACAGAAGCTGCCCAATTTACTAGACTCTCACTTTCTTTGTACTACAGCTCTATGTCTAGTTTTCAAATGTGCCATGCTGTAATGGAAATTGCAAGAATGAATGCTAGATGATAGAAGGAAGGGAAACATCCTACTGGATGTCCTTACCTTCTCAAAGACAGGATCCTGGTTGTCACTATATATCATTTGATTCCTTATGTAGAGCACAGCATCATGGACAGTCAAGAAGAATATGTCTTTTCTGACAATATCATCAAAGAAGGCACTCCGTTCCAGTTGAGATATAAGGTTGTCTGAACAAGAGAAAGTCAAATCAATCAGTCAGTCATAGCTTTGTCTTTACTTTTACTTTCTACATTTCCTTTAAACCCCACCATTCTTTGTGTCCCACTGCAGCCCACCATGTTTATCCAGTGTGACAATTCAAACTTCTATTAGAACAAATGCTCCCACAGACACATCTACAGATCCCTTCTCATCCCTTCTCATCTTCATTTTATTCTTTGCATGAGTGGTAGTAGAAATATTTGGATGTTTACCTTGATATGAAGCAAAGTATACTCTCACATCAATTCTCTCAAACTCTCTAATTATCTAAAAAAATAAAAGTTTGCAACAAGAACATAAATAAATAAAGTCTGTAAGGAGAAGTTACATATATGCATATATGTCTATATATGTAATGTACAGGCACACACACACTTCATTTGTTTCTGAGTGTCTTCATTCCGAATTGTATGTTCTGTGTATTCATCATAAATAAGGAAGTGCTATACTTAAAGACCCAGTAGTTAAGCATCTGATTGCTGAAGTGGTCTATCTTCAACTATGTAAGTGGAACTATCAATTTTTCACATACATACATTGCTGCCTATTAAGGTTCTCATTCTGTTCTCATAATATGAATAATCATGTCTCTTCAAGTGAGAACCGCGTGGGCCTGAGCAAGCTTTACTTTCCCCCATGTATGTATCATATGATACAATCTTTCATTGGCACATGCAGATATTTTTACACAGATTTTTCACCTCTTGCAGTGCACCAGATGGACCTGTTCTTGGATGAAAAAGTTGCATATGGAAAGAGTCATGTCTGTGGACCCCATATCTCTTCTGTGTCAGAAGTCAGAACTGAGTCAAAAGTAGACAGAAGGCTGAAGCAAGGCACACAGCATTCTTGTATTTCAGTTAGTTAAAATGTGGGAGACTGGATTCTACCCCTGGCTTCCTGGTGGCAGGCAAGTCTCTTAGAATAGTATTTTCAGAGGTGACTGCTAATTCCATCCCCTTCTGTTCATTGATAAACTAGAGTCTTGGTAATCTAAGATGTGGTTTATAGATAGGCTAAGCAGTCCCAACTGCAAAATGAAGTCAGTGAAAGCAGCAATCTGAACATACGAAGTATCATAAAAGACTAAAGACTGAACAGTCTGGTCCTACACACTTGTAACTGGGCACCAAAAAATAATGGAAATACTTGGCCTTGATCTCTTCACCTCATTTCCCTCTCCCTAAACTAGGAATATTATCTCCTTATTATGTAGTGTGATGTTTGCAGATGCATTAATGAATGTCGATGAAGCACTCTGATATTAACCACAGAAAACCCTATAAAGAATGAATCATTCTTCCTTCCATCATAATTTAAATAATATGGAATGAATAAATAAAACTTGCGGCTAAAGACTGAAAAGTGATGGTAAGATGAAATTTTTACTACCTCTGTGTTGAGTGAGCATCATCCTGTGCCCAGATTAAAGCAGGAGGCATGTGGAAAGAAAATATATAACTAAAATATTTCATAACATATGCATAAAAGGGGACCACATTTTGCAGTTCTAATTTAAGAGTACTTGATTATGCAACCTTCGTATTGGTTTATTAATGCATTTTTTGGGTTTTTTTTCTCCACCTAAAATATGCACACACCAATATTCTACGTCTTGCTGTATAACTTTTGAAGTTATTTTTCAACAACAGACTTTGAAAAGCTCATCAATTAACTTCAGCTAACAGCTCTTGATTTACATCCTACTCACTAGTTTCATTTTCATGGAACACCAGAAAAAAAGTACACTTACTGTTTTTATTGATTTCACAGCTACAATATCCAAGAATGTTACTGCTCCAAAATCAAGAATGAGACTGTGGATGGGAACCTTGGGGATGTTTACTTTGACTGGGAGTTCTGAATTCCAGTCCACCTGGATCTCTACTTCTTTCGTGGGAACTTGAAGATCTTCGTTGTCTTCAGGTTCCTCATCAGGCTCAAAAGCTTCATTATTAATACCAGGCTCACTGATGATGCCATTCTAATGTGCAGATAATATATGGAATATATCATTTAATCATGGAGAAAGTTTTGGAGTTACAGGAAATACTTCCCTGTGATACCGTCTGTTTCAGGAATGAACAAGACAAATACTTGTGACCAGTACGTCCTGCTCCCAACCCCTGGTAATGTGGTTAGCATAACTAATGCCATTTTATAAGGCAAGCAGCCATTGTCTGTGACCGAGCAGGTCACGTATTCGTTCCCTTTCCCCTCATTCTCAGGCCTTAAAGGTCCTGTGAAGCAAGTAGACACAACCGAACAGATTTCTTCTTCCCCTCTCTACCAGCCTCAAGATTCCTGGGTGCCAGGCTGATTACTCCCTTCCTTGCCAGCCTTGAAGTTCCCAGGCACCTGGCCAACCAGGTGTTGTTGATGACCCCGTCAAACAACAGGGAAGTGTAACAGCGCACACAGCACTGTCCATAAAATCAAGCAGTTACATGTCCTAAGTGGGGAATCTGGACTGTAACTGCTGCTGGACAGCAAGACCCATGACGCCCTGGTGGCCAGGGATGCCCTCACCATCATCTGCTTCATCCGAGGATTGGGTGAGTGGCTTGTCTTCTTTTATATGACTTTTGAGTCTAGATTATAATTGTTATACTGATACATCAAACCATGTATTAAGGTCTTACCCAACTGCAGAGGGTCCAGGTGATTAGAAAACATAAGTTAAGGTCTAGGTGATTAGAAACTGTAAATTAAGTTGTATTATAAATTCTGTATTAAACTACTTATAAATTTTACTACATTGATTCTGTTTGTAGAAATCCTATGCCATTCTAACCATAAATTCTGTGCTACACTAATCATAAAATCCTATTAAGAATTGTATGTTCTGTGTATTCATCATAAATAAGGAAGTGCTATACTTAAAGACCCAGTAGTTAAGCATCTGATTGCTGAAGTGGTCTATCTTCAACTATGTAAGTGGAACTATCAATTTTTCACATACATACATTGCTGCCTATTAAGGTTCTCATTCTGTTCTCATAATATGAATAATCATGTCTCTTCAAGTGAGAACCACGTGGGCCTGAGCAAGCTTTACTTTCCCCCATGTATGTATCATATGATACAATCTTTCATTGGCACATGCAGATATTTTTACACAGATTTTTCACCTCTTGCAGTGCACCAGATGGACCTGTTCTTGGATGAAAAAGTTGCATATGGAAAGAGTCATGTCTGTGGACCCCATATCTCTTCTGTGTCAGAAGTCAGAACTGAGTCAAAAGTAGACAGAAGGCTGAAGCAAGGCACACAGCATTCTTGTATTTCAGTTAGTTAAAATGTGGGAGACTGGATTCTACCCCTGGCTCCCTGGTGGCAGGCAAGTCTCTTAGAATAGTATTTTCAGAGGTGACTGCTAATTCCATCCCCTTCTGTTCATTGATAAACTAGAGTCTTGGTAATCTAAGATGTGGTTTATAGATAGGCTAAGCAGTCCCAACTGCAAAATGAAGTCAGTGAAAGCAGCAATCTGAACATACGAAGTATCATAAAAGACTAAAGACTGAACAGTCTAGTCCTACACACTTGTAACTGGGCACCAAAAAATAATGGAAATACTTGGCCTTGATCTCTTCACCTCATTTCCCTCTCCCTAAACTAGGAATATTATCTCCTTATTATGTAGTGTGATGTTTGCAGATGCATTAATGAATGTCGATGAAGCACTCTGATATTAACCACAGAAAACCCTATAAAGAATGAATCATTCTTCCTTCCATCATAATTTAAATAATATGGAATGAATAAATAAAACTTGCGGCTAAAGACTGAAAAGTGATGGTAAGATGAAATTTTTACTACCTCTGTGTTGAGTGAGCATCATCCTGTGCCCAGATTAAAGCAGGAGGCATGTGGAAAGAAAATATATAACTAAAATATTTCATAACATATGCATAAAAGGGGACCACATTTTGCAGTTCTAATTTAAGAGTACTTGATTATGCAACCTTCGTATTGGTTTATTAATGCATTTTTTGGGTTTTTTTTCTCCACCTAAAATATGCACACACCAATATTCTACGTCTTGCTGTATAACTTTTGAAGTTATTTTTCAACAACAGACTTTGAAAAGCTCATCAATTAACTTCAGCTAACAGCTCTTGATTTACATCCTACTCACTAGTTTCATTTTCATGGAACACCAGAAAAAAAGTACACTTACTGTTTTTATTGATTTCACAGCTACAATATCCAAGAATGTTACTGCTCCAAAATCAAGAATGAGACTGTGGATGGGAACCTTGGGGATGTTTACTTTGACTGGGAGTTCTGAATTCCAGTCCACCTGGATCTCTACTTCTTTCGTGGGAACTTGAAGATCTTCGTTGTCTTCAGGTTCCTCATCAGGCTCAAAAGCTTCATTATTAATACCAGGCTCACTGATGATGCCATTCTAATGTGCAGATAATATATGGAATATATCATTTAATCATGGAGAAAGTTTTGGAGTTACAGGAAATACTTCCCTGTGATACCGTCTGTTTCAGGAATGAACAAGACAAATACTTGTGACCAGTACGTCCTGCTCCCAACCCCTGGTAATGTGGTTAGCATAACTAATGCCATTTCATAAGGCAAGCAGCCATTGTCTGTGACCGAGCAGGTCACGTATTCGTTCCCTTTCCCCTCATTCTCAGGCCTTAAAGGTCCTGTGAAGCAAGTAGACACAACCGAACAGATTTCTTCTTCCCCTCTCTACCAGCCTCAAGATTCCTGGGTGCCAGGCTGATTACTCCCTTCCTTGCCAGCCTTGAAGTTCCCAGGCACCTGGCCAACCAGGTGTTGTTGATGACCCCGTCAAACAACAGGGAAGTGTAACAGCGCACACAGCACTGTCCATAAAATCAAGCAGTTACATGTCCTAAGTGGGGAATCTGGACTGTAACTGCTGCTGGACAGCAAGACCCATGACGCCCTGGTGGCCAGGGATGCCCTCACCATCATCTGCTTCATCCGAGGATTGGGTGAGTGGCTTGTCTTCTTTTATATGACTTTTGAGTCTAGATTATAATTGTTATACTGATACATCAAACCATGTATTAAGGTCTTACCCAACTGCAGAGGGTCCAGGTGATTAGAAAACATAAGTTAAGGTCTAGGTGATTAGAAACTGTAAATTAAGTTGTATTATAAATTCTGTATTAAACTACTTATAAATTTTACTACATTGATTCTGTTTGTAGAAATCCTATGCCATTCTAACCATAAATTCTGTGCTACACTAATCATAAAATCCTATTAAGAAAAATAAAGCTTTAATTGTAACTACAATTTAGTGCCAGCATCATTCTGCCAAGGATCCCTAAAAGAATCTGTCTGTTCCCTTAGTCTTGGGTGACAATAATGCATCCAAGAATTCAAAGAAAAACAAGATAGAGCACATTACCTCCTCCTCTGTGCAGTGTATTTCCTTTCCTCTTTTTTTCCTTCTTAGAAGAGCATCTTCCTACAAAAAGGCCACTATCCAGAAAAATAAATACCTTAGAGCTACTCCCTCCCTCAATATCTTTATTTCTAGGAGATATTTAAGACCAACGTTTTCAGATTTTAATTAGATTTACTATATACGATAACATGGTAAAATGGTCAAAAGCTGGAATGTCACATAACTGAGCATTTAACTGCATCATAAATTGTAGTATATACATGAAAGACTTCATCCTACACTGACAGCAATGACAAGAGAAAACCCCTTTCTAACTTCCAGCTCTGGAGATTTAATAGGTTGACTGTACCTGTCCACTCCTGTAAGCATTTACTTATTGAAACGTACATTGCACAATCAGAGGAGCATATGCTGCTTTCTTTGAAGAGGATGTGGAAGGCTAAGTCTACCAGCCAACTGATACAGCTCACCTGTGCATAGGAAGCTGGATAATACGAGCATGTACACATGAAAGAGCCAGCATTTTTACTGCACAGAGATAATCTGAGGTACTGAGGGGTAGAGGTAAATTCAAGGAATCTCTTGCTTCCACTCCTGTTAACACTATGACTATCACAGCTGTCTGAACCTGTGGGGTCTTTGGCAATAGGTAAACTGCTCTGCTAAGTCTCCTGCAGGTCCCAGACTTCCTACCGTCATAGTAAGTCACACTTTTCCATCTTTATTCTAAAGATGAGTACAGAGAAACTAATAATTAAGGCTAAAGTAATAAGCTGTAATAGTAATCCTTTGAGAAAGAAAAAAAATGGTTTTACCTTAGTGGCTTTTAATTTCCCCTTCTTGATTAGCTTTTGTATCTTCCTCAGTGCTTTGAGTCTCTTATTATATACCTTGACTGCATCAAATCCCACCTACAGAAAAAGGATCAAAATTATTTAATTTTATGTAAATATAATTCTGAGGAAATCTCAAAGACAGTTAAGAAGCATCCAAAACCATCACATATCACTTACTGTGGATTTGAGGCTGCTTTTCAGTCCATCAATGTTAGCATAAAAAATTGGACTTGAAAACTTGAGAATCTTCACACCTTCTGGTTCTATAACCTATTGCCAAAGAATATAAGGTTAAGTAGCAACAACCATATTTTGGATAATAAGAAGCAGTTTAACTCTTTCAACAGTTCAGCGGTGTACCTAATCCACAAAAAATGGTGTATCTGTGCTGATAATTGAGGTGATTCAGTTTTAAGAAGCTTACAGCCCCAGCACGCAATATGGACCAACCATCTGGATCAAGATGAAGAATTTAATGCTGAAACTTGTTATCTTTGAGCACTCCACTTTCAAATTCAAGTTGTCCATGATATGCAAGGCACAAGTTTGTCTTACTGGCTTTTAGAGTGAAAGGAAACAACTCAGCAATGACTTACATTTTTGTAGTCCTTGACTTTCTTGTAGATGTCTGTGCCAGGAATGTTTCCAAAACCACCCCATGAAGGACTAAGAGAAACAAAAAGAAAAGACATTGAAGGTAAACATCATACCTAGGCATTCATGGAACTGAAGGGATTGCTGCATACAAAATGTCATAGACTTTTGTAGTCTGCTGTCTTCTGCCAAACTAATAGCCTCATTGAAAAAGAGTTGTATCTTTGTTTTGTGTCGCTGTGCAAGGGTCTTTTTCCTAATTGTAGTGAATGGTCCATTTTAAAGACAAGGTAATTTGGTCTCAGCCTACTTGCCGCACCATTTCTATGTAAAGCTGAATGAATAAATTGTTCCATTTGTTTCCCAACCAGAAAAATGTTTTAAAAGCAGATTAGTTTGGTTTGAATGAAAAAACAATTTTTTCACTCTGAAAAAAACCTGATCACTTTTTTTCATTCCAAATCAACTGAAACAATACATCTACATTCTTTTTCAGATTACTTAAAACTTTTTGTCCGACCCTTTTGATTTTGATTTCAGTCAATAACAAAACCAAAATATTTTCTAGTCTCCAGATAAATTTTTAACAGTTGAAGCAAATTGTTTTGAAGTTTGTAAAGCGTCACCTCCTTTTTATATTTTGATTTCACAAATCTGAGTTGAATTTGGGAATGTTTTTCAAGGATCTTCAAATTCCATTTTTTATAGTCTACTATTCTGTAACAACTTTTGCAAGGCTTTATTTATGTGCATTTGTTCACAGTGCAACTATCCTTTGGTATTGCTGGTAACCATACTCTCTGAACTCCAGGCTGAAGGAAAGGAGTTATATTGTATTTTCAGGGAAAAGATCAATGAAAAGTAGCAAGATGGCCAAAGAAGATTCTGCAAAGCCACCTTTTCTCACCATTCCACTACCATATGTTCTTTGAGCAGCAACAAATCAGCCACGAGCACAACATTTTGTCTTATTCCCATGCTTTCCCTTCCTCTTCTTTCACAGGCATACACTTAATCTTGTATAAGCAATAAGTGAAAAGGTTATTGGCATGTGCAACACACTGTAGTAGTATTACATGCTAAGAGTTACTATAATGATCAATTAATTAGAGAAGCCATTCATACATCTTTTTATATTTGATCCAGAATGTTCCTGTCCCTTTCCAGAACTCAGCTGTGTGGGCACATGAATAACATATGGCTAAGTACCACCAGAGTACCCAACATGATATAGAATAAATACTGATAAAATAATGCAGCTTCTCTTAAATGAGTGCATTTAAAGGACAGCAAACAAACAGTGTTTTGTTCTAAAGAACAGATTTTTTTCTATTTCAAAATTTTTGTAAAACCAAGCAGATTTTCTGCCATAAATCATCTTGCTTTTCAGCATATTGTCTTCCTGTTTCATGGCATAACTATTCTTTCTGATCCTGTGTTACTTACAATTGAACTCTCAGCACAACTGTCAGCAATCCAAACAAAAGGCCAGCGAGTAATCCCAAATCAAGTCCCAGAATGATGGATGCTACACATGTAAAAACCCAGATCATCTGGAGAGGAAAAAACAAACGTAAAGTCTCTTAATTATAATATATAACTCCTTGTCACGCTAAAGAATTACTAGACGGGACAACATGAGTAGCAGAAGAACTTAACTTTGGAGATGATCATAGGACACTGGCAATTAGCTGAATTTCATACAAAAGTCTTCTTCCTCCAATATCCATTGCTATCTTATTAGGCATAGTTAGCTTTTTGGGAAATAAGTTTTTCTAACGTAACAACATTTTTCAAGGATCCAGTTACTGTGGTGAAATTAAAGGGGATGCTGTTAACTATTGCATTTTCTTCTTTCTGACAGTGGCAGTCTTTGTTAATCTTTCTTTAGAAATTGGAAAGAATTTATTATCCCAAGATGTAAAATACTAAGATGCCTCACCTGCAGACAGGTAGAGAGGGAAGGGGGCTCCTCAGTGATATCTAAGAATCAGAAATGTTCCTAAGAGAAGTATTTCATATTAACAGGTTGATGGCACTCTCTAAATTCTCCACTGAATATTCAGGCAGAACAGTTGAAGTGGGCTCCTCAGTTCCTCTCTACGTCACTGCCCAGGTAGAAGACCCAGTGGACCCAATCATATAAAAAGCTGAGTGCCCATGCTTATCACTGAAGTCAGTGGGATCTTTTACCTGTAAAGAGGACTAGTAAATGATTGACTAAAAAATTTCAGATCTACCTGAGGCAGGTACTGCCCAATGACACACACTATAAAATCTATGCATAGTAAGGACACATGGAGAAAATACTTTCCATGCAATCTTTTCCTGCCTTAACAGCCATGGTGAAGGTTGGTTCCACAGAAAACAGAGTGGGAGATGTGAGCAAGTACCCTGAGGTATGGCTATAGCGGTTCGTAAGAAAAGCTTGTTCATCTATCACTTAGCATGCCAAATGAATCCACATTCTAGCTTGGATTAGTCTTGCTACAACAAGAAAACATACTTTCTGAGGACTACCTGAGTTTGTCCAGGCAAACAGGGTGCTAATGTGGTAACAACATAAATATATGCACATGAATTAAGAAAAGGTCAGCTTTTCTGACCCATTTAAACTGTGCAAAAGATAAGAGCAGAATGGTAAAGGTGGCAACAGGCCATCTTTATTGTGATTTTCAAGCCATCTCAACACAAGATTGCTGTAAACTATGGTAATCGCTATGAAGGAGTCATCATTGCACAGGAATACCCCAAATGGCACCCTTACTGTGGGGTATAGGGAATAAAGAAGATAAGCAGAATACTATGTAAAACTCTAAAACAGGGAGGTTTTAACTGACCTCATGGCACCTGCATTTTGAGGATGCATACACAAGTTTTCTGATGTTAACTCTACAAAATTCTGTTTATGTGGTAGTTAAGAGAAACTTGGATGGCATGAAAAGGCAAAAGAAAACCAGACAAAAACATTCAGGAGAAAAGAAAAAAATTAGGTTACTTACAGCATCCACTTTATTCTGTCTCCACAGACGGGGAACATCAAACACTTGCATGAACATGCCTTTCAAGTTAGCTATGACTACAGCTGCCAACACAGACTGTGAAGAAAAATTGTGAAAAAGTGTTATTCAGAAGCAAAGACGCATATTAAAATAGTGCTCAACATTACACCGTATGTACCAAAGCCTCGTCTGGTATCAGTCACCATAGTTTAAACAGGTTTATTAATCCTGCCCATCAAAGTTGAGCCTTTGGATCTGATTGGTGCTGGTGGCTGCGCTGCAGAAGACAAGTACAGTACCTTTTGTAAGGGCTCTAGCAATTTCCCCAGGGCAACAATGGAAATCAAAACAATCCCAGCAGAGATTATACCAGCGACCTGCAAAGAACAGAGTGTTTATAGGAAATGAACTTATTAAGACTCTATCTTATATTTTTAGGATTACAAAGAAAAATGTACAAGTAGTTGCACATTACATTTCCTTAGGAACAAGGAGACCTGCCAAAATGCCATTGTGTTCAGGTGTATGTGGGCAATCATTATACACTTCAGCTAACACAGAGGGAATTCAATTAAGCAGGTAATGCAAACAACTGCTTGCAAGGTAGTAGTTCTTGGAGGGGTTATGTTGCATAGACAGATGAAAGGAGCAGAGTCTGTGTGTCAGCCAGAAAAGGGGCTGCTGGATAACCTGTAGTTCTCCAGGGCTAAAAAAAGGCAAAGCTGTAGTACTGTAAAACAGACTAGCTTAGTCAACATGAGAAGGATGGCAGTGGGCAGATGATGAATGGCAAATGGCAGGGCTGCTCAGACCAGCACATGGGAATTGAAATATCTCATCGGCAGCTGTGAGAGGATTTCCTCCCTCATCCTGAATTCCTACTGTGACAAACTCAGTCCCTTAATTGGGAATGAAATCCTGGGGAATTAGGCTTGAAGGATTTCTGACCCCTAATGTAACTCATGCTATGTAAAACCTGATTGCCCTCTTCTGGCAGAGCTACAAAAATGATTCACTACCAGAGCACAAGGTGCTAGCTAAGATATTTGTGGCTTTCCATGTGTCAGCAACACAATCATTCTAGGACTATTTTCACCCCATTGTGAACGCTATGCCCTATATAAGATTAAATTTACCCGTGCACAGTACTAGGAAGAAGAGGTCATTACCTGAGTCTTTCCACCAGTACTTTCTTGGACTGCAGTCCGTGAAAGAGCAGTAGTTGCAACAAAACAAGAAAAGGCACCTGAAAAAATGTTGCTGAACCCGAAGGCGATAAACTCCTGAAAGATAATTGGACAATGTTGTAAATACAGAAGCCTGAAGACAATTTTGCAATGGACAATGGCAATAGCTTCTACAGTAGTTTATAAAGTAGGTAGCACAAAAATACTGAGAAGAGTATGGACTAGTAACAGTTGTTAAATGTTTACACAAATTCCTCTTGTGCTAGTGTAACTAACTGTGTTTGGAAATCAGTACAACAAAGTTGTTATACTCTCCCTAACATGGACATACTTGTCTTAGTATAAAGATATTTAAAGCTTATTTCCATCAATGTTAGCAAACCTAACATTTCTAACAATTACACTGGTATAGTTGCATCAACAAATGGGTCTAATATAAATTTAACTCCCAAGTATCATCAACTAAACAAATAATTTTAATCAGCACAACAGTCTGAGTTAGACAAGCCTTTAATTAATGCAGATCATTGTATTATTAGTAGAACTAATCAGGAACTTTGCAATAAAACACAGTTTCACTGCAAATTTCTAGTTTGTTGAGCCAGAAGTTTTTCACTCTGAACATCCCAATGAACTCACGCTGAGTCCCAGGCAGCGTTCTCATAGATTTGCCCCAGGGTCACAGATGCTGGCGCCTACTGATGCTGGTTGTTCTGCTCAAGTGACAAGGACCCTGGGAGCTTTATGCCCTGGGATCTGGGCCATTTCTCTGCTGGGAAACGAGGCATTTGGGAGCTGCCCACAACCCCATATAATTGACAGAAACATTGTTTTCACCAGGCCGACACAGTCACAAGAGCTTTTCACTCACTGCAATTTCTAAAAAATGTAATTTAAGATTTGATTTTGACTCTCTCCTTTCTTTGCTCCAAAATGAATTTTCCTGTAATCTTTTCATTAAGGTCCAACTACAAGACCAGGATTTTGAAGTCATATTCTTTAACAGAACAGACGTAGATGATTCCTGCCTATTCCTGTGTTACAACTGTGCTCTGCAAGAAAATGTTGAAAGTATAGTTCCCAGCGTTCTTAGGTATTAACAATCTATGAATCTATGAAGACAAAAAAACCCCACTGGCAGATAATAGTATTGACCTGTTCTTCAAAATTATTTCATTACCTGCTTTTATGATGTTATTTTAACTTCTCCAGTTCAAGTAAATTATTTGCCCATCATTCATAGCTGCAATTAACTTGTGCTATGTGTAAAATTCATAGCATAGTATTGAAAGGAAGGCACTTTGCTTTTATAGACCGTAATTCTACTATGATATTTCATTAGTATCTTTGAAGCACATCAGTGCTGGCAGAACAGTATATTCAACAAAAGAACAGCATAAACAGCAATTCCAGGAATATGTATTATTCATTCAGATTTATTAAACTGTAAGTCAATGCATTTTAGGCAACTTTAAATCAAAATACTTTTGTATTGTAAAGTGACCAGCACGTTCAAAAGTACAATTTTGTTACATACTGCAAAACAGTGTTTCCAAAATCAAACTTTATGTAATCCATTAGTACTAAAATGAAGGACTCATTAAACAAAGTGCTCAGGTTATCTATTTATTGTAGTAAGTGTATTTTCTCACACGTTCAAAAGATAAAATTCAAAATTAGCAAAATTAGCATAGAGGCAGAACAAGGAAGCTTTCTGACATTTTTGTCCCATGCCTGTGGGCAAGCCACATAATCCTTGGTGAAAAAACTGAACAACTGCAGGAATCTTTATGAGCTTGTCAATGTGTAGCTTGTGTAACATTCTAGCTATGTACCTTCAGAAACCAATGGTTAAAACAATCCTGCCACTTGGTGCAGATCGTTATTCAAGTATGTTCATCTGCTGGTAGGCATTTACTTTTGTGAAGCCGCAGGACTTAGCTATACAGTTACAAGTATATTTATATTGATGTAACTGGTGTTATGCTGAGAAGTACAATAATTTCTTCTGTAGGAATAAAATCATGCCTTAACTGAAAAGTTCAACTGATACAAATCCAGCATGTAGAGTAAGCCTAAATAAAGCTGTCCAGAGCAGCTTCTTAGCTTGACATTGTTTGCCCGCCTCCCCCAGCAACACATGTCAAAATAAGCCTTACAAGTAGAAATGGAAAGCAGGTTGCTGAAGCTGGCTATGTCAACTCAACCTCGCCAGAAAATTCCCCTTTACAGTGATTAGCTTTAGTTACCTTTTCAGAGCTACTGCAGTCACTAAAGCAATACAGAAGGATTTAATTAGTATGAAAAGCCCATACTGAAGATAGAGTACATATAGCTCATCTCTATATGATAAATTTGTCAGGTAATATATGACCATTTCAATAGTTGAATTTCTCCTGTCAGACTTCAACTTTAGTCTGAAAAATGTGTGTGAATGATGTTTCTTTCATTTGGCTACATAATTCAACATGAAACAGAACTTAAATTCACTATGTTTATGAACTATTTTGGTTATACATACCTGGTTTCCATCAATAGCATAGTCATACTTGGTTGCATATACTTTTCCCACAGATACGGCAATAGCATAAGCAACAATAGCAATGGAAAAGGAGGCTGCTATCATCTGGGAAAACAGGCTGACATCTGGAGGTTCAGGAGGCAAAAATCTAGCATTTAGAAAATATGCTAGTGTTATCAACTTTGATCAAATTCTGTTCTTACTAGAATTGTCAAGGAGTTTGAGGCAGAGGCATACAGGTTGCTTATAATATGAAGTGTAATGTTTCAAGTTAATAAAAAGGTGGAAACAGCCCATTGACATACAGAACACGCTTATCTAGCTCACCATAGCCCAAATCCTGATGCTATTAGTCAGCAACAACGCTCCCATTGTTCTCAGCATAACTGAGATTTGGCCTTATGATAGCAAAGTGAAAAAGTACATTTTTTGAAGCATTGAATAAAGGATGTATTGAGTAGTATGATGAATTACATAAATATGTTAATGGCACTTCATACTATTGTTAACATACTTTTTCTACAGATCTCAAAAACATTTTATCCCCTACTGTGTTTCCACAAATTTTAATTAATCAAGCTCTGAATACCAAATGGAATGTGAAGGTTACTACTGTGAAGTGCTCTGAATCTTTCAAGTGAAAGTTTCTACCAGTGTAATCCTGAACATCCCTGCTCCTATGACTATGGAAGTGACTAGATTGACTGGGATAACAGTTGTGGCATGAATATGAACCGCAGTGGGATAACTCAGGCCTACAGAAATTAAATCTATGCAGAATTTCATTATTAAAAATATTTTTTTTTTTTTTTTTGGGATAACAGTTGTGGCATGAATATGAACCGCAGTGGGATAACTCAGGCCTACAGAAATTAAATCTATGCAGAATTTCATTATTAAAAATATATTATTTTTTTTTTTACATTTTCCATAGTCATATATGTTCATGAAGCGATTAATTCCCAGGTGAACTTTGTGAATCAGGTAGACTTTCCTAAGCCCATTTTACACACAAAGGAAAGCTAGGCAACGTATTTAGGTGGCATAATTGACACAGCTAGAAGTAAACCTGAGGACACCTCCAGCTTTGAGTTCTAAACTCAAGTTACAGCTCTCAATATATCTTTTATGTCTTTTCTCTTACCACTGTCATTTTTAGCCAATTAAAATCATACCTATTTCCCAGAAAACAAAAGCACTCACCCTCTTGGAATGCTCTTAACAATGCCTGCATTGTATTTTTTTTCCAAGTCGGCAGCATATGAAATACCAGTGGCTATTATTGTCTGTAATAAAATAAAATAACAGTTGTAATACTTAAAAAGGGTTCTTGTCTTCCTGCAGCTAGCCCCATCTATTTTATCTGTTATTAGGTTTTGTTATGCTCCTTTGCTTACCACAATAACTTCTATTGGTATAGGTATAGGTATCTTGTGTTTGAACCGATCATTTATTTCTTTAACTACCATGCAGACAAAAATGGTGAGGAGTCCAGCAATAAGATCTGCAATGTTGGTGGTACCAATTTTTTCAAATGTTTCAATAAGAGTCTGAAAAATAAAAATGACAACATAAAACATGCCCATGTTCACTTGAAGGATGTGAAAATACTTATGACAAGATCCAGACGCATGGGGTTTTGGAGGAGGCCGAGTTACTTCTTTGTTCAGGCCTGGAGGAGCCCAAGGATAACATACTGTCAAGTTGCTACAGAATCAGTGAATGGATTTAATGGTGAATTTAACTGAAAAAGCATAACAACAAGAATTGACCATACACGGGACTTCTGCTTCCTGGTTTTTAGGAAATTAATATTAATTAAGAAGAGCTAACCCCCTACCTGTGTTTTACCTCTACCTGTTCTTGGAGCAAGGAAGGGAAGATCTATAGCTTCTTCACTTTGTCTGACTAGCAAGGGAGATCTTAATTTTTGTATTCAAAAGACAGCTAGCAGACCCATGGGCAAAATTCTGGTTCCCTACAAGCCCAGCACATATGGTCTGTAGATTATATGTTTCCTATTTCCACTGTTGACATCCAGACAATTAGTATGAATACGTGGGTCCTGCCAGGCTGTGGAGAATCCTATGCTTGAGAAAAGCAGTCACTAAACCTCACCTTACGGTACTTTAACCCTCCCAGCACAGTTCAGTCCCAGGCTGGAGGATCTCACAAGGGGGCTGCAATAGGCAGCTCTCTTCTCTACCCTTGCTATGCCCTTGCTTCGTCCTACTGTTTATTGCAAACAAGTGTACAGAGAAAACAGGAAGGGCTGATTACAGAAAAGCTATAAATACTTCTCTGTCCTCCCCCTAGGCATCAGGGTAATTCTCACTTGCCCCCTGTCTCCAACAAAATTTAATTATTCCATGCATAGTGAAGCAGCTTTAACAGAACAAGCTTACGGCAAAGGGGTTAAAAACAGACTTCTTGCATCCTGGTTAGTGCCCCAAATACTGAGCTGTCAGTTTAAAGGCAAGGGGAGGGTTGCAGCAGCAGTATCACTACTACCATTCTGAAAAGACTCCGGTTTTGAAAAAAACGTTTAAGTGCTTAATCAGCTATGTTTTCTAAGCTAAAGAAGCAGCCTTCCTGAAACACTGAATCAGATGCATTTCTTCAGATGACTGAAGACATTTCTTGCCCATTGTACTGCTTACCATTGATCCCATTCTTACTGAACATCTCTCGCGCTGCCCCACTTCGCAGGGGCACAGTAACTTCCTAACTTTGGGTTGTGAATTCTGCTAATGTTGGATGCTTACTGCTACAGTTTGTTAAACACCACTTCTGAAGCAAGTCCAAAACTTGCTGAGGCTGACAAGGCAAGTCACTGGTTGAGCAGCCCAGAAATCACAATTTCTTTGCTCTACACACATCTGCAAACACATTGACTTGGCTCACCTGTAAGAACACAGAAGCTCTGAGCTTTAACCTAAAAAGTCAGCATACCACTCAGGCTTGCAGGAGCTGGAAGAACCATGTAATTCCTTTTCAAAAATACTTTCTACTAATGTACTACCCTTCAATAAACATAAAAAATAGAGATAGAAAAACCTCTTAGATTAATGAGTCCCTCACCCTGCCAAGTCTGCTCTAAGGTCTATTACT
>NW_009649741.1:503066-509381 GCF_000708025.1 Charadrius vociferus | reverse complement strand
AAGGCCCATAACATAATACTTTTTTATTTTTTTCCCAAATAGTCCACCAGATTTTTTTTCTAATTTTTACCTTGCTGTTTGTAGTTATATTCATCCTATTATTGCCAATCTACATGTCTAATGTATTTTTGATAGTCTGGTTGCCTAAACTGGCATGTGAAATCTGTAAACACAATTTTTTGTCTGGATCAGCCTCTTTTAGAAAGATGTTAATCTAATGTGAAGTGCTATGGAAGATCTAAAATACTATGAAATTGAATAGTTTCATGCTGAAGTCAGTGACAAAACTCTCAACAATTTTCCTGGGAAAGGAGACTATTCTGTAATATGAGACTTCCAGAAATTCAGTATTTTTGTAATCCAGCCAAGACGTTTCTCCATTTGATCATTTTCATGAGTGGAGTTGTGACAGCAACATTTAGCCTAACCTTAACTAGCCAGTAGGTACCTGGCTGCAGGGTGGGAATCCACATCCTTCTTTAGGTATTCACAAGTATGGCCACAGTGTGGAATGAAGAACGATGCCCTTTACCATTCAGAATGAACTGCTGTTTTAAGAGTAAAGAGGCTTGGGACTGGTCAGCCGTGGGAGATGACCTGACCGTATTAAGAAATTATAAAACATAGCTCACAATAAGCCAGAAAACAAGGGGTGGGATGGAAAGTAGCCTCCAGAAGCGACAACCTAGAGAAGAACTGTTCGGCTGGATAATTACGTTTAAACTTTCTGTGAAAACCTGCTCTGCCTGAAAAAGACTTCAAGATGGCAATTAGACTTTCTACCTGGGGAACCCCAAAGGCAGCTACTCAATGCCCCAGCTATAAACGAACAGCTGCGGATCCTCTTGAAAGTGAGAACTAAATGAATGCCCTATACTTACCACCATATATATGAACGATTCCTGTATGAAATGGAAGCATAAATAATTATATAAAAATTCTGGCATAAAACCAAAACAGATTAGAAGGGCATACTTACATATATTATGGAAAGGACACCATTGTAGTTTTTAGTTGAAACGTTTAGGACTATTTTCAATTGTGACACAAGCACTTGAAAAGCAGCTGCAGTTGTGAATCCCCCAACGAGTGGATCTGCAAGGTACCTCACAATGAAACCAATCTGAAGGGCTCCAAATATTACCTGGAAAAAAACATTAAGAGTAACAGCTTGCTAAGCAACAAAAAGGTACACTTTTATTTGGTGATTTTTTATGCTTTGTTCTTTCTTCTTTGTTGATACAGAGTCTTAGTACCATCTTCCCCCATTGCAGCCCAGTGTAGCTTAACATCACGCCATCCAAGGAAATAGAAGAGATGAAGAAATGTGTGAAAGGATGCTCCAGAATATACACCACTAGCACTTAGTTTCATGCAGGTCTCTTGGTCTGCAATCACAGGGCTATTCTTCTGTTGTCTGCGCTCCCAGTCATGCTGCCACAGACTCTGCCCAGGATAAGAATAACAATCCCCCGAAAGCTCTTCAGAATTTAAGATTACTTTCCTTCATTTTTGTCTTTTACTACAGGAAAATGTCATACTGCCCTAGTAGGTATACCTAGAAGGTATTTCTATGCTGTATGTTTTCTCATTAAAACTAAAGCAATATCAACCTTCAGTCTTCAAGCCAACTATTTTACCTGTAAAATTCCAACCAGAAAAGTGAGGGTACTAGCAATCAGCACTCTCTGTGCATCTCTGGATTCAATGTCTATCAGTGTCCCAGTACCATTAGTTCCTGAAGCATTGCTGCCATCTATGACAAAATTATCATCAGGGGCCATGCTCAATACAACAGATCCCACCATCAAACTGACTACAGGGAATGGACCTGTAATGACAAACAGAACATACTAAAGTTTAATGTACATGGAAAAGAAGCATTTATCAGATTAGACAAGCAAACTCTAAATCAGAAAATCCATTTAATATTTTAACTGGGCTACATTAGTAGTATTAGGGGGCCAGGAGCCACAGGCTCTGCAAACACGACACAAAGATACAATTCCTTCTTTACGTAACTTACGTTGTACATTCAGGTGCATTTTCATGCTTTCCTTAAGCCAATTTAGGGCTGTACCAAGTCCAAAAGGGGCAACATGTTTGAGCATCTCCCTTGTATAAGCACCACAACCAGATGAAACAAACCCCTGATCCAGCTGAAAGCATTTTTTTTTTTTTTGTCAGTTAGTTTTTAGATGATCCAGATAGCCACATAGCTGCCTGGTCAGGAATCCCAACACCACGATGGTGGCAGGAACATGCACCAAAAGGTAGGACCACATCTTTTGGCAGTAGTGTGGTATTACATTGGCTAAAGATGACTGAAACTATACTTCAGGCAAGATAACAGAGAGAGTAAGTGATCATTGTGTCAGCAACACACAGTCTAAAAGTAATCGCGTTTGTTGTAGTTATTTACTAAAATTATGCAGAAAGGGAAAATGTCACAAAATGTCTTAAAGAAGGGTAAGTTAATTTTACAGATACCTTAGAGGACAATTAATGAATAAGGGTACTGGAAAAAGCATAAAGAGGAGTGTTTGAGAATGTAGAAAGTAGGAATGTCAACATAAGTAGAGGTGACAATTCAAGATCTGGATAGCAGATGTGAGCTGATACGCAGGGTAAGAAGAGGCTAATAAAGTGGAGAAAACATACAGAAGTATTTGATGCAGTAGAGAAGATAGTTGAGGAAAAAATGTCATAACATGCCAAAGCTTTGGGAGGGGAAAACAATCTATTGTTACTAGATATGAACCATAAAAGACCATATTTTGTTAGAATGAAGAAAAAGAAACTTCAGTGATCAAGCTGTATCATGAATTTTAAATGTGAGAACTGACAGAAAATAAACGCCATACTTTAAAGAAAGTATTCAGAAAGAATCAACAAGGTTTACCCATAGCCTTGATGTGAGGACCTAGAGCGAGGCTGGAGTGGACACACAGGTTCTGGGTCTCCGCGACAGGCAAGAAGATGATATTGTCCACAGTGATCAAAAAAGGATGCAGCAAGGAAGGCTTGTAGAGAAGACTAAGAGCTCTGTTTTAGCCATCTTGAGCTTTAGCTGATAGACAAATTGTCTGTTCACACTGCCTACTGAGGCCTTGATCTTGTAATTTCTTGCATAGAGTGTAGCCAAACACAAGATTTAAACTTCAGCACAAATGCAAGCAAAAAGCATGCATAGGCACAACTGAAGTTAGCTATGCACAATTGCCTGTACAGAGAAGAAATAAGCCTTAAGTCCCCCAAACCCACCAATATTAATATTCAATGCAACCAGTTTGGTTCAGAAAGTAGTTATCTTGTATGAAATATGAATGTTCACAGTAAGGATTAACATTTTGTAATAGATTATTCACTGTAACTTGAACTCGAACACATGTGGTTACCAACTGAGATGTGCCTTGATGTTCCCAGGAAAAAGTATGTCAGGATGGGAAAAAAGGCAGAATAGAGACCATATCCAACAGGAACTGCAACCAGCAAAGCATATGCCAAACCTGAAAGGATAGATCATCAAAACATCAGATTAAAACCTCTCAACAAACTAATATCTTATCTAGAATAGACTTTCAGCAAGAGTTACTCCTTTTGTCGGGATACAATTTAGAATGTGTTTTGTCTGTAAATCAGTTGCAGGCATGTATGTGTGTATCAATGACTGTAAATGATTGTATATCCCACACTGGTAGTTGGATGAGTAACTACTGAAAGATGTTCCTGTATTTGTGTAGCAGCACAAAACATAGACTCAGATGTGAAGTTTAAGTGGGGGAACACTGTTCAAGAGTGAATGGTCTGCCCCTTGAGAGAAAAGAGGGATATGTGAAGTGTTCTAGTTACAGCCAGAAATTTCAAGCACAGACTCTGAATTATTGCACTACAAATATGCTTCAGTATGTTTAGCCCTTCTGAAAATCAGGCCACTTTTTTTCAGTATCAGCTTATAAACTTAAAAAACAAAAGTAAATCACACAAATTTGAGTTTTGATCCTTATTATCGTCTTCCTTTATATACCCTTTATACACCCTTTATACTTTATATATATAAAGTATATACCTTTATATACTTTATATTTGACGGTGCAAGCCATCAAATCCAACAAACAATGAAAAAAAAAGAAAAAAGAAGTTGCCTTGAGTATCATATCCCAGTTAGCTCCCACTGCAGGGTGTAGTATTCTCCTTCAAAGATGCTGCAAAAGCCTATCAGAGCTCAAAACAATTGAAGTCCTGGTCATACTACTGTGACTGGTGGGAGGACTGCAAGCAACACAGTTGCTGGGAGTTAGGGACTTCAGGGACCTCCAGATCCCAGAAGTCTCTCTGGTGGCAAATGTTTTGGCTGATTTTCCTTGTATAACATGATTTAAAATTTCAGAATTATTGTGTTTTGTTTTTTTTTCTTTTTTTATTACTGCTAGATTTAGATTTGCATTAATTTGTGGGTGTTTTTTTCATGTTGGGTTTTTTTTTAATACATAGGTGGGAGACCAAACTATTTCAGAAATCAGTTTTACAAGTGGAATATAATTGTGAGAAAATCAGGCCCCACTGTAAAAAAAAAATAAATGAGGGGGTTACAGAAAGAGCTTAATAGCTGTTTTAAGTCATACAAAAAGCCCATCTAGCCCAATTCATTTATAGCTTTAAAAAGGCTATAGTATAGAGTCCTGTAACTGTGGCAGAGATCTTCCAGCACTGACACAGACTGTCTAGTTTTTTATTTGCTATTGCTCAGGTCATCCTCTATCTGGGGCAGAAGTTTCTAATGCTTTTTTTCTGCCAGTCTGTGCCTCCCTAGCACACTCCAAGGGAACAGACAGGAGGGAATATTGTAGCTAGTTAGGAATGTGTAAACTGCTTTCTGTTCCCAATGTGAATCTTTGCCCCTTTCTGCAAACACCTAATTTCCATTGAGGGAAAATGTGGGGTTGACCTTCCCCAGTCCTGAAAAAATTATGAAAATAACGTAAGAACACTATTGAGAGGAAAAGAAATGAACGTGCTGGATTGCGTCAGGGTTATAGCTAGTCTTGTCTTTGAAAGTGGACCTCATCAGCTGCCTCAGGCAGAATAGTTCTGCCCTTTAAGTCTCTCTTAACTAGCTTATTTTAATTGATTTCTGCTTATTCCTGCCACTTTTCTATTTGCTCAACCTACTGAATGCTTTCCTAATAAATGGAATAAGGAAATAAGGAAAACTTAATATTGTAAGCCATGTCAGTATCCATCAAGTTTACAATTTTTTATATTATGTGAAAATGCCACCATCTCCTTGAGGGTTGTTTTCTGCAGATACCTGAACAACCTTATGCGCCGAATTTTAAAGGAGAGTAGATATCAAGGTTGAATTATTTTGGAGCAACAACTAGATTTTTGTAGGCATCTGCAGGAGAGCTATAGGCTCAGATAAACAAGAAAGAGAAATAAGACCACATGACCTATCTAATTTATCACAATGTAATTAAAAATTTAGATATCAAAATGAATACTCCTTGAGTAAAAAGCTTGGTAAAAAAGTTAAATACATCTTGATAGCACATCAAAGGAAATTTCAATCTTCAGGTCAAGCACAGGGAAAAAAAAAAGAATAAATTAAAACCATCAATTATTTAGTGCAAAATAATACCTAATATCTAGTATTAAATAACAAGTCTCAGATTTGTAATTCCATCTGCATAACATCCCCGTGCTCAGCCGGCTGCCTTATAGCAGCGTCCTGCAGATCAGAGGACCGAGATGCCCAGCTTTACCTTGCAAGGTGGCGACGAGGCCAGTGCTGACCCCCGAGATGATATCACTGACCAGCCACTCTTTCACCCGGTAGTTGGGCAGCCACTCCAGGATGGGCAGAAAGGATTTGGTAACCTGAAAGGCCCCGAGATGATATCGCTGACCAGCCACTCTTTCACCCGGTAGTTGGGCAGCCACTCCAGGATGGGCAGAAAGGATTTGGTAACCTGAAAGGCCCTTTTTCTTGAACATCTGCGAGAAAACAAGTGATGAACGTACCCCAAGGGGCTGCAGTCGGGAAGCCCCCCCAGCCCCAAGCTGACAGCACGCTGGGGCAGCCCCATTTCAAGAGGCAGGGTCATGTCTTCCAGACAGGGATGGGTGTTAAAAAGCGCTGCCTCCTGAAGGAAGCCCCCCACGGGATACGGCCTCCGCGCGCTTCGATACGAAGGGAAGTGAAGATCGATCTATCGACGCATTGGGGCTCTTCGGGCCACTTTACTCCGGGGCGGGTGGAGTTCCCCGGCGCCGGGACAGCGCGTCCCCCGCCGCCCGCCGCCTCTCCTCACC
>NW_009649741.1:498047-502246 GCF_000708025.1 Charadrius vociferus | reverse complement strand
CTGTTAAGAGGAGCCCCAGGGGACAAGACAGGACTAGCCACTCCACCGATGGCCTGGCCCATGTGGAAACCTCCTCCAAGTTTCCAAAGCCCTGCTGCATCCCCTCATCCAAGCTTTGGGAATCGGCTCCATGCAGAGATACGAACCTCTAATAAACTGCATCTGCTCTCCGAACTGTCCCTGGGCTCACTCGGTGGGAGGGAGAAATCATTCGGCGCCTGTGGAGCTCTTTGTGTCACACCTGCAATGACAGAATGTGGCTCCAGGGCTGCAGCTTCTTGTTGCCCGAGGGGAGTCGGAGGGAATGGACTCCTTTGCAGCCCTGCTGTAATTGAGGATTAGAGATAAGACTGGGGCTGAAAAAGTCATCCCTGCACGCCAAGTACTGCTGGCTACATTGCAGCTCTTCTATGTTATGTATGGAGGACAACCTGGAAAAGATCTTGCAAGGAGTGAAGTGAAGTATGTGTCCTTCTCCCCCTGGGAGACGTTTCAAATTTAGAATCGGTGCCAATGTTTCCACTAACACCAAAGAGGTGCTGGGGGTCCCGCGTCAAGCAAAATATTTGTTCAAGGAACTACTCAGGCATGGATATTCTCGATGGCCTTGGTTTCAAAGCGTTTAAGTACAGTGTTAACTTCAGGCATGTTGAAGCCATCATTGCTAAACTGGAAATAAGCTACTTGCTGCAAGTACGTTTCCTAGTGTAACACAGTTCATGCTTTCTAATTCTGCAACAGGCTTCCCCTGCTGCTCTACTGTAGGAAATGTCTAGGAAAACTGCTGAAGTGCTCTGATCTGAGCAATGTTGCATCATGCAGTGAAACAGCCAGCTTCCTAAAACGAGTCCCAAAGTTTTGTAGAAGCTTGTAAGCATGGCACTGGAGTGACTAAAAGCTGAGAGTTAATGTCTACTGGTAGGACTCTGTGTTGTAAGGAAAGTGGTCTTATGTATATGTCACTCACTCCACAGTGGGAAAGCTTTCATTTTTTTGCTAGCAGATAATACTATGGCTAAATGGAATTAATGTTGGAAAACAGAAGAGTAGCTTGACTCATTTAGAAATACACTAAAGTACATATGGAAAACTGAGCTGGCATCAAAACTGGGTAATCGATTGAGTTAGAATCCACTACTGATAAAAACGGAGTAGCATGGAAAGTAGTTTTGAAATCTGACTTTGAAAAGCTATTGTGGTAACATCTCCTTAGGTTCTAAAATTAACGCAAAGACAATAAAATGACTCCAGAAGGTATAATGGCTTCTCGGTTAATCATTAAAGCGAAGAATAATAGCAACAACATTTGCAGATATGCAACATAGATGCCCTACACTTACAACATAAACTCAATTTTCAGGACTGGATGTGTATTACCTATTATTTTCTCCTAGAATACCCACAAAACTACAATTATCTTATTATTCAAATAACTAGGATTTTTGAAAAGAACTGGGTGATATCAAGAAGAAACAAAAAGTCATACTGAACATGGCAATTAACACAGGAAGACTACAATCAGAAGAATCTTAATTGACTGTAACCCACACTCCTTGCAATTTCGTTTCCTGCAGCACAAGTCTGCCTGAATGGAACTCTGAAGTTCAGCATCTCTGGTGCTGTAGGATCATCAGCAGATGATGTACAGACAGGAAGTCTGTCAGACCATGCATATTGGCAGGACAGAAGTATGCATGTTTGAGGACAAGAGGTTTCAACAAAAAGACTCCACCTGTGTAACACAGTGAACTTACCAGAATTTGAAAAGAAAATTATTTCAGGATAAAGAATGCAAACCCTACGTCAGAATGGATCCCATGCACAGAGACAGATCTGTGTGAAATCAGAAGCAATGAGTTTCTAATCTGCGACATTGCTGACTCCACTCAGGATGCTGCCCTGCGTACCAGCCCCTTCCCCTGGAACACTAACCCTTCAAGCTAGAAGGCAGGCTTTTCTTTTTTTCTTGTTTTGTTAGCTTGAAATCTACATCAGTCTTCTAAATCCTTTTGTTCACCTTACTGTTTGTTACTATTTCCTACTTAGGTCATGTTCATTTTGTACTTGGTATGAGATAAACAACTTAGGATGGATACAGAGCCTGTTTCCAAGTCCTTGCTTACAGTATCACTGTATACTCTGTTCCCAAGTCTAAATGCCGAAGTCATGTCTGGACAAGAATCAAAGCCTACGATTTTGTCCTTACTGGCCAAAAATAACAGTCCCTCTCTTCCTTCCTCTCTCATTATCTCTTTCCTGTACCATGACTTAAACTCAAAAGGAAAGGAGTAGTTTAGCACCTTCCCAGCCAACTTAGTTTCTTCTTCCATCATAAGAGAAATGTGGGTTTAAACCTCAGGCTAAGTAATATGCAGAACATGGCCTCACTTTCTAGGTGAGCTGTGATTAAGCTACCTCACAAAACACAATGACCACTAAAACTACTGCTTCTTCTGGCTATGTTTTCAAAGAGAAGAGTAAACCCAATCAGACTACACAACCAGCCTGATCTTGGGCAGCAGAATAAAGGAAAGAATTTAAGCTATGACTTAAATAGTCAGAGCTTAAGTTGTGAGTGTTGCAGACCTGCTTCTATTACAGCTGCAATTGGTATCCCACTTCCAGACAAATGAGTTTTGCGAGATGCTTCCCATTTTCATTTTCCCTCGTAGCTGGCTTTGTATCTCCTCACTTCCAACAGACATGCTAGTATCTAACTCCCCCTAGTCGCTAAACATAGAGGGTAGGCTCCCTCTCAGGGCTAAACCCTGGCGTGCCCAAGTGTATTTGGGAATCTGAACACCCCAGACTTGTGTTGGTGTAGACTGAGACCGCCTCAGTGGGGTTCAGAAGGAAATCCTCTAGCACATATAGTCCTGGCCTGTAGGAATGTCACCTGCTCCTCCCTCCACTCAGCTCTCCCAAAGCTGGAGATGGAATAGCAACACCCTTTTAGGGCAGACTTGTGCACTTGTAGGTGATAATAGGCATTTCCTGTGGACCACAATTGTATTTCAGAGTGACGGACACAAAACTAGAGGGACTCTCTTGTTTTCTTCATGAATACACAAATGCTTGTCCCTATTTGCACATTGCCTCAAGAGCGAAACACAAGTCTTACGTTTTATCATAGAAAATAAAATACTCCACGTTCTTCCTGAAAAGGGGATGCTCAGTTCCAGAACTATGTTTTTAGACGTTACACAATTAACTTACACAGCAATATTCAGCAGAGAGTATTGGAAAGACATAACCAAGAGCTGATTTTCTAATTTATCTGTAAAATGATTTGCATCAGGTTGCCTCAGGACCCAGAGTACAGTTGCCACTGGGATAAGCACTGCCCAAAGGCAAGGCAAAAAGAAGGTTTCTGTCCCAAAGAGCTTACAAAGTAAATTCAGTATTCAGTGGCTTGAAGGAACACTCCAGAACTGAGGTAGTCATGCAATACTTCTACACTAACTTCACATTTAAAAAACCCCAAACTTAAATGTTATTTCAATGCAGAGTGAAAACCAGAGCTTGCATCCTTCAAAACAAGGTAGGAAAGCACAGTGCCTTTTCAACGAGGCTATGCAGCTAGGGACTACTGTGGCAGCAACTACAGGTAGCGCTAATGCAAGAGTACATTTTCAGAAAAGCCTCTGGACAATTTACATTATTAAAGACATATTATGAGATGTTTGTTGCAAAAATAGAAAAAGGGAAAAGCATCCTGCCTAGCTAAGGGTGCTTTCATTTAAGGAAAGACCAAAGCATGTAGTTAGGTCTATTAATATTCAGGTCAGTTCTCATGCACCCACCATGACCTCACTGCTTTCTTGACTCAACAGAAAAAAGGGGTTTAAGAAAAAAACATGAAAACACATCTCAATTTTTTTCTTAAACTACGATCAGTTAAACCTGTGCAAATGTTTTTAGAATTAATACTCTCTTCTATGTTTCTCCACCAAAGTACTAAAAGTGCACATTCCTACTTTTGTAAAGAGGGAAAAAAACTCCAAAACAACCAATTACTTTGACATTATTTAGAGTATAAAGAGCTCTAAATTCTTCTTTCTGGAGACATACCCAGAATTAAATTGACTGTCAAACATGAGTGCAGGAAGTAATTTTGATTCCATCAGTATTAGTGGAGATTTAACTTTTTCTTCAGCTCTTTTCTGCGAAACAGGCAAACATGACCAAAATCTGACCAA
>NW_009649741.1:471898-498010 GCF_000708025.1 Charadrius vociferus | reverse complement strand
GTATATCAACCATAACTTAAAACATCACCGACAAAAAAAACGTACTTAAAGTTGATCAACCCAGACTCCTGCAGGCTCTGAATAAGTATCAAGTGTTGTGAAACAATGCAAATGCAAAACTTTCTGAAAGACTTGCAATCTACTGGAATTTCCAGATATACTATTTAGACTTCTAATTCTGCAAAAGAAACATGTTCTTTCTGAGAATAAAGTTCTACAAAGCAGATACTACAAAATATTTTCAATCTGAGTAACAAAGGATTATTTTTATGAGAACAAATCTGGCACTCCAGAGCTCAGCATGTGGTAACACAACTCAGTCAAACGTGTGTGACCATCCACAACAGACAAGCAGAAAAATGGTGATGGTCATATTCTACTCCGTGACAGGGAAATCTGGTAAGTGATACAAATAATGGACATGACAGAAGAAATGACTGGAGGCAAAGTAAGAGTCTGTGGGTTTTAAGCAATCCCTAATTTTTAATTAAGGAAACATTCTCTGTGGCCTGGTATGCAGGGTTTTTTGTTTTAAGCTGTTGCCTCCTCAATCTCTCAAAAAGTGGATCCCCATCTTCCGAGCAGCCAGCAGGGCACTGCTAGGCTGAGGTGACTGATGCAGTTAGAGGGCAGTGAGCGAGTACCACATGTTGAATGTTGCACATTTAAAAATACCAGGCATCCTTTCAGCTTCTGGGGGAGCAGTACATAGCACTATGCACTCCTTCACACTTCATTCATGCTCTACAGCAAAAATTACTGTAAAGCATCCGGACCTCCTTCTCAAGGGGAAGTACTGATACTATCAGTGCATTCACCACTACCCACTTTTTGTTCCATGTTATTTTTTCTAAGATAAATTTTTAGGGATGAAGGATTCAGTGCATGACATCTTTCATTGTAACTTGCTAATTATCTGCTTGCACTGTAGGAAGAAATGCTTGACATTTAGTGAGTAGGTAACAACAGTAAATCGTAAGTAATATTTGCTTTTGTTCTGGGTCTTAAAGTAAGAAAAACAGGTGAGTTTTTAATTCTGTTATTAAAAATGGCGCTTAACTGTTATACCTCTAAGGCTTCCAACCATAGTCTTTCGATCAGACTGGAGATAACAGTCCACCATAATTTTAAATATTTCAGATGGGGGGCAGGGAGGAAAAAAAATAATAATGCATTCAACTACATCACCAAAACCTGTGTGTATGTGGGTATTAAAATCTAACTTTTCCTGGAAGTTTCGATATGAACAAACAAATCTCCAGTGTTATAGTACCTCTGAGAACACATTCTGTACTACTTCAGCAAGGATGAAGTATTTTTTGAAAAAAACATATGCATTCTTACTTAATATGCTATGTCAATATGCTTTATAGGATTTAATATGCTATGTTTAAATTCTAAGCTAAACAAATCCTATTTCCAGAGCAATGAAAACTACTACTATGAAGAAGGCTGTATTTTCAGGAAAAGTTAAATATCACCGAGTTAGAAGTGTATTTTGTTCTTTGTGTATATACCTATTAACTCTGATGAGATAGTATATTGGGAGAGATTTACACGAATAAACCCAGAAACTCGTGAACTTCAACAATCCCTTTAATATAACAAACATACCCAACTTTCAAATATAAACTGGCATCAACTAACAAAAAAGAAACTCAAAACAACTTTCTGAATGCCAAAAAGGGCTTATGCAAAACAGTGCACATTTATTTGAGGTATCGTATCCATGAAAACAAAACAAAACAAACCCAACTATCTACATTTAAAAAGAATTTTTACTTAGCAAGGCAAAAGAAGTTAGGTGGCACATACAGAGTAAACAGATGTAAACTGTAAAAATACAGAATGTTAGTACCAACCAACCCCAAACTTTGGTTATGAAAACTGAAATAATCCAATCTATTAAAGAAAAATAAACCAGAGGCATGCAAAATATTGTTTGGTAAAATATGCTCGTCCATGTGGCTAAGTGAAGGTCACAAGCTAGTAAGATGGATTTAGAAATGCAGTTTTCCTTCTTTATTTTCCTTAGATTGATTGTCATTCAATTTTCCACTGAAGTGGAACAGCTGATGAAAAGCTTCCAGCCTTCTTCAACCCACTGGTAACCGAATTTTTGAAGACTCCAAACAGGTGTTACTCAGGAGGTTTAGGTAACTGTTTTTATGATATAGCATGATACACAACCTTGCTCAAATGCTACAAGCAAATGGTGCATGATCTGTTACCGTTCTGGAAAGCAAAAGCTCGGAGAACGGTCAAGTTGCTCCAGATGGAATTGAAAGATTTTCAAGTTTCTCCTGACAAGAGCAGTGACAAACTCCATGGTAAATCAAGTAAGCCACTTAACATTTCATTTGCGACACAGAATATTTTGGCAACCAAGATATACTAAAGGAATCTGAATAGTGACCCGCAGTGCATGTGCTTTTCGGAAAAATCAAGTTTTGTTTCAGATATGCATCAGGAGCCTGAACAGCATAAGGCTTTTCACATTGAAGCAACTGTACCGATGCCATCCATCTTAGATGCATCTACAGGTCTTTCTTGTCTTCTGCTTCATTTAAACTGGCCTGAAAAGAGACAGAATGAAAATAATTTTTTATGTTTGGTGAGATCAGAAACTGTTGACTCCAGATGGCACATTTTGCCCCCTTGCAGTCACACCTGGTTTGTTCACTATACACCCTTCAAAGTTGTAGTTCCATCAATACTACCCCCCACATAACACATGCGCTTCTGATCCTAGTACAGTTAGAGCCAGGCAGCCTACTTCTGCTCCCTGTTCACGTTACAGCTGAACTGTGCAGCAAACTCCACAGAAAATGTTTTCTGCTATCCATTGATTTATCCTTAGGAGCAGCATCTACTGTGTGCTCAGTACCTTCTGTTCTTTCCATTCAGAGGTAAACACAGAAAACTGTAGGGATGTGTGTTCTAGACCACAAGACTGTTAGAAATGCAGCAGGACTACTACGGCTCATTACACAGGGAAGCACAACAAAGATAGGACATGCATGGTGGTCTTAATTCAGAGATCAGTTGCGCAATCACTAGAAGAGTATAGGGTGAGGCTGTGAATCAGTAAGCAGTTTCACGGACTGCAGGAAGAAGATTATAACCAGCTCAAATTTGCCTTTTTTAAAATTTTATTAACACAGGACCAACAGCCAGCTCTTCTTGAAAAGCAGATCACTATAACTTTAACATCAATTACAAAAGGAAATGCCCTCAAGTTGCGCCAGGGTACACTTAAAATGGATATCAGGAAAAAGTTCTTCACAGAAAGGGTTGTCAAGCATTGGAACAGGCTGCCCAGGGAAGTGGTGGAATTGCCTTTTAAATACCCTGGAGGTATTTAAAAGACGGGTAGACGTGGTGCTTAGGGACATGGTTTAGAGGTGGTTTTGGCAGTGTTAGGCTGATGGTTGGACTTGATGATCTTAAAGGTCCCTTCCAACCTAGAGAAGTCTATGATTCCATGATTTATTTTCTCCCAAGACCATTACTTGTAAACAAGCTAACTTTCATTTTTATTGAATTTTGGTTGAATTCTGAGGCAGGCGTTAGGCACGGAACATACAAACACCTGTCAGACAACTTAAAGAACAAGCAGGGCTCCCAGTTCTACCAGAAATAATTCCTGTACTAGGTATTATAGCCATGTGCATATGCAAACCCAATCAAACTGCTAATTCAGCTTTTGCTTGCTATGTTTTTTTAAATTTTATTTTATTTTGTACTTCAGTTTGAATTTTTAGAGTAGCCTGTTTTTAGCCTAGGCTCTTTGTTGGTTTGTGTTTTGGGTTTTTTTTTTTTTGGCGTGTTCTTGCTTATCAACCATATTGCAACATTTATAATCCAGTATTGCAAAATCATGTTTAAAGAGCAAACAAAATAAAATTACTCTTATAAATGTTGTATATAGCACACACACTACTCCTATCATTTTCTTACAAGATTTCAGTTTGATCACCACATGCAAAACTATCTGAATCTTATTTCCCAAGTGACAGCAAAATTGAGTCTAACGATGACCTGAGTTTTGTTACCTGAAGTGTAAAGAAGAAAATGCTAGTAGCTTTGCTGTCCAGTCCTTAAAAAACAAAATTTTACTATTTTGATGAAGTTTAAGGAGTGCTGCCCATTGTAACTTTATGCTATATTAAAGATTTTGGTAAATTCTCTTGCATAATAAATATCCAACAAGAAGAATTTTGCTGCTACAATTTCAGAACATCATGCTCATATAGCAATCCACAACCACCTACCTGAAGCCATTCATATTCTTTCATCAGATGATCGTATTCTCTTTTAAGGCCTTCAGACTGCTTTTTAACTGCAGTCACTTCATTATTTGCCTTCTTGAGAGCTGTAAAATATCAGAATCAGTGTTTTAATCATTACTTGTATTCCTGCAGTTCCTTAGGGCCCTAGGTAGATATTAGGGTTCCACTGCACTACACAGTCCGTGCTCTAAAAAAGCTTAAATTTAAAACAGAGCATTACAGATGGACACAGGAAGAGATGTGCAGGACAGGGAGGAGAAAAGGAATGATTTGTGTTCAGGAACAGCAGCACAAGGAACAGGAAGGGGCTGTATGAAAGGTAAGGGCAAGACCAATAAATTGTTGACAGAAGTGACAAGTTAGTGATGGCTACTTTGTTCTGTCACATCGCAGAAGACAGTTCTAAAAAACCAAAACTTTACAACCCCAAACCCAAAACTGTCATCCCCCTTAAAACAAAGAGGGAACTCAAACACTGGGCAAGATTTTAGCAAAGCAACTGAGGCCATCTATAAAATGTGGGGGGGGGGAAAACAGAGAGATAACACATTATTACAGGAGCAAAGACACCCCCCCCCCACACACACTTTTCAGCCTGTTATATATTTTACCATGCATGAGTTAATTCATTAGAAGCATCACTTTAAGGATGAGAAGGCAGAAGTGATGGTGGTACAACTGTGAACAGGTTTTTAACATTAGAAAATGTAATTATTACTCTACTCACAATCTCAACAGCAATAAACTGAGAGCATGTCTATGCTGCAGTACAAAACAGCTCAGAGCTCCATAGGGGCTAATTTACAACGCAGAGCAAATCAGCATAAAGTTTCATAAAGCCATTAATCCTAAGCTGTTATGTTAGCATTCAAGTAAGGTCATTTAGACATTTTTATATTCCTCTGCCATAGGTATCTCAGTATCTTTATATTTCTCTGCTGTAGCAGCACAGGCATACCCTAAAATTTGACTTAATCATGCTAAAACAGAGAAATGTTATTAATGACCTATAAGGCTGCCTCACATAGCCATATTTAAAAAAAAATAATCTTGATGGTACAAATAAAACCAGAAACATTTTCAATTTTCCTCGTTCCAAAAGTGTGGATCTATCCTTTGACTGTGAGCTCCCTGAGGCAGACAGTTCTTTCTCAAAGACCGCCAAGACACTCAAGCATTGCAGCACTTCTGTAAAAGAAACGAGGAGCTAGATGTATTTTTTTTGTAAAGCACCTAGCTACAAGCACTCTGGTCTGAAACATGTTTCACTTTGGGAGCTAGTTCCTGAAACATCAGGACATGAGAGATTTGACCACTCTCCTAAATGCAAAAAGGAAGGCTCCCTCCCCCAGCATTTCTGCTATTTTTATAAATTAATTTGAGTGTAGAGATTGAAAATCATTCTCATTTTAAAAGTCTGCAAGTGGTTTTCCCAGTAATAGGACTTTTACCTAGCCTGAAATTCTGGTCTACTGAAGTTAATTATGTCTGTTGATTCCAGTATGGTCAAAAATTCATCCCATCTCTTTACATCCTTTCTTTCATTTCCATACTCTTACACAGATATCCTTCATCCTTTAATGCATTCTTGACAGCACCAATACAGTAAACACTTTCTAAAGGTTTTGATAGTTGGAATAACCATGATTTCCACACATCTGACAAGCCAAATCCCATTGCATTTTCTGCAGTCTTTCTGATTGATCTTGCTACTGTTTCTGATCTTGCTACTGTTTAAAATACTCAACAATAAAACTTGGCAATCACACTAAAATAAACTTGTGACAATTTGATAAGCTCCTGAATTCTAAGTTGTAGACATTTGCCTTTTCAAGAATCTGCTAATTAGAAAGCAAAATTTTGCTATTGTTTAAACATTCTTGTACAATTACTTATAGTAAAAAATAACAGTATCACATTTCTGAAGAACTTGTAACTCAGTGTTATTGATCTAATACTATTCATCTGTTTACAAGCAGCAGCACGGTATTTTAGTTGCAACTAAAAACTGCCGCATCTTTAAAACATGAACAAAATATCTGAGAGTATCTGCAAACCAAGAAAGCAAACAAACCGCTGCATTGTTTCAATGTTTTGACCAAAACAGATGTATGACAGGAATACCTCGCTTAACCCTAGAATAAGAAAAAGCAAAGAACAGATTGTCCTTTCCACCTGTGTTGGCTATGGACGAAAAAAACCCCAACCAAACCCAGACTCATTCCTGTTGGGGCCACACAACAAAAAGAAGCATCACATCTTTGACAACATGAATTACTCAGCATGCCAGTTTCTCTGGATGTCTTCTTGTCAAGCAACGGAGATTGTCTGTACATCACTGCTTAACTACTCTGCCACTGCATGAACACTGCAGTGCAGCCAAGTCGATCGTACAGGTATATTGTTTGTCATATGGATCGTATTATATGAACACTGATCCAGCAGAAAACAGAAAATCCTTTATGTGCACAATAGAGTCAGTTTTTATTTCTGGCTTCCATCTGGCCTGTTACTTTGCCTCATGGGAGACAGAACAGCTGAACTGGCAGCAAGCAAAACCCAATAGCTGATCGTTCCTACCAAGTAAATGCATGAGCAGGGAGGAGGTGAGAATGCTGCTTCTATGTTAATGCAACTAATGAGAGAAATAGTCAGTAAGTCCCAAAACTGGAATCCAGCCTCAGTACTGTGAGAGGTGGGCCATTCTTTTTCATTCCTTCCCCTTCCCTTCAAAGAAAAAATCAACAATATTCTTAGGCAGTATATCAACAGAAGACAAATATAGAAAACTTTATCCCTTTACACTTAATGTGAGTGGAGGTCCATGAACTAATGTAACGTGCAGTCTGGGTGAAGTAGAGACTTGTTCTTCTGTTACCACATTCTCTGTATCCTGTTCCAGGATAGTTTACTTCAGATTCCTCTAAAGTTAAAGCAGGATGAGGCATAAAATTGCTCTGAAGAGGTTACCACAGCCCAGTAGCTGTAGCATTTCTGTGATCTTCTCATTTCAACGAGGGTGGGGAACAGAACAGTAAAACAAAAGCAAACAGCAACAAAAGCAAGCAATGATTCTTTGGGCATTTCCCTGCACAACTACTAGTCCTGCTCTGACTAAATCACTTGACTTGCTACTAAGGAAACGATCTGGAACTTAAATTAGCATTGCTCACAATACAAGTCTAACCCCCAAATGATTTGGACTAGTTTAAGACTACGAAAGATCCCTCTCTTTTAAGACTCTTCAAGTTGAGAAAGAGCTATTCACAGAATTTGGGCACTGACGGGACACAAGATTTGCCAACAAATACGCTGCAAAGCTGGGAACACAACTCCAGTCAAGTAATTCTGGGGGCTTTTTTTTTGTTTATTTGTTTGTTTTTTTTAAACTGGAGTGTTTCAGTGGCGCTCAACACAAATATAGTTTTCATACATGGTACTAGCCTGCCTGGCAACACAAAGACCGAGCTGAACTCTCACTGGCAGCTACGGCTCTATGAAATGTATTCCCAATATCTGTCTTGTTTATATTTTTCTAACACCTAATAATCTTAGCGTTTAGGTGAGCATTGTACATGTGTACATGCATACTTTCTAGAATAGTCAACAATTAAAAGCTGTTTCAAAACCAGCCCTCCACATGAATTCTTGCTCTCGTACTCCTGTCTCCTCCAGCACTATGCAACCATGAAACAAAGCACTCTTGTGACACATTCTGTACACAAAACAAACCTCATTAAAGGATGCATGGAAATTTCATCAGAATTTCCTCCTGCCCCACCATATGCCTATGACAACAATATACAAATAGAGAGTATTTTTAGAAAAAGCTGAATAAAAGTTCAAAAGCACCTATATGATTTTGGTGAGTCAGTATGCACTTCACAAAGTGAAATCCTGATGGCAGAGACAAAGAAACAGTCTTCGGATTTTGTCTCAATGCAGCACTACAGACTCAGCTCAAAGATGCAATGAGGTCACAGCTCAATAACTGCACACAGGTGCTAGGGACTGCAATGCCTGTTATGCTACATCAGACGCAGGTAGAAGCTTTCTTTAAATGCATGTCATTTGCCATGTAATATTGTTAGAAGAGTGAGGGGTCAACAAGCTGGACAGGAGTCTGCCACCAGTGTGTTCTGCTGCAAGACTGGATCAATACTAGTTGTTGTGTATAAATTTCTGTTGTGTAAATGAAGCTGTAGCTTTTACCATACACTAGGACAGTGTTACGAAAAAAGGACCTGAGATAAAAGGCGAAATAGTACAGCATTGCAGAACTCTCCCTCCTGCCCAAAGGGTCCCAAAATAACAAATGGACATTTCACACATCAGCATTTCCACAGTGTGGGATCTGTGAGCGAGAAAAGAAAGTTAATGCATCAAGTCCCATTCCTGCCCCCAACCCAAGGACTGCTGTAAGGAGAGCTGCTTTATGAAACTTCTCTCAGACTCCGACCTCATGTCCAGTTGCAGATAGTTTGTTTTGTTGTAGCTTTTTGGATAATGTTCAAAACTATCAAAATGAAACAGTATCATAGCATCTCTTCTTTCCCCAGAAAATTCCTATAGGTCTGAGATGAGCAGCCACACTGAGAGCCTTAAGTATCTGAATCAACATTTTGTTCAAAATACGTCTAATGTGTAGCAGGAGAAACATTCTCACATCCGCACTGGGTGCTCCTAGGAGTATATATATTTATTTCAAGATATCAGTGAGATATTTTTCATAATATACAAGTGTATTAATAAAATACCATCCAGGAAGGTTTCTAAACACTCATGCTATTACATGTCCAGGTATGCTAAAAATGGATTTAGGCTCTGAAAGTGCTAGCCCCACTGCTGGGTGCCTATAAAACCCCCAGTATGCACGTCTGTAATAAAAGTAGTGAAGAGCTAGCCCCCTTTCCTTCACTCCCACAATAAAGCAAAAAAGGGCATCGAGGGGGATAGGAAAGTTAAGTCTGAGAAGAAAAGCAATTCAGCTGAAATCTTTGTCACTAATTTCCAACCTTTCCTCAGATTGTAGTAATTTCACTACTCAGACTCTTTATCTTTTATTTTCATTCTTCTTCCCCACTTGCCTTGAGCACAATAGGTGGCAATAGGATTTCACTTACAGTTAAGTGGACAAAAAAACCCCCAAAAAGTAGACTGTGTTTCCTATGAAAGGTAGAAAGCTAAAGAATTAGAGATGTCTGCTGAAAGTCTGCCATAATCACTGTCTACACTATATACACTACTAAATATACACTATATACACTACCAAATTTATTACTTTTACTGATACTACAGCTGAAAAACAAACAAACAAACAGAAAACCTCAAAAACCCAAACCAGTAAAGTTTACCTTTTTATACCTGTTTTGCCTTCTTTCATTATTAAGTGACAGCTCCCCACACTCTTCACTCCCTTCCCCCCGCAACAAAATACACCCAAAATTTCATGGATTGGAATTTGTGGACACAAAGGAAAGGTTACTTTAGTCATGTGAGCGCAGTGGCATGAAACAAATTGTTAAAAAGAGGTAAAACAAGCTTTTCTATCTCAACTGTGATACTGTGTAATGCATTGGTCACACTTAGCGAGCATGAAACTCAACATTCACCTGCTCAGTTGCAAAAATTTCAAAAGAAAACAGTAAAATGGATTCACGTTAAATCTAGAGACTCCACAGAAATCTGTGTCTACAGATGTGGCTATTATCAAATATTTTAAGCTTTCTGGCTATCAGTTTGCTCAAAATCACGTACAAGAAAACTTATAAAAAAATAAGATAGGCATACCTTAACACCATCTAGTTGATGATGGTAATTAATGTAACCATAGGGTTTTCTGTTTTGGCAATGAGGGGGATGGTATCAGGGGAAGGGCTGTAAATATTTTCCCATTCGTTTCTTAAAAAGATCCTCCCCCCCACTTTCCCCATAACAAAAGACTCCAGCATGCCTTAATTTAAACGTCTTTTGGATGGACAACAGCCCACAGAGAGAATGCAGCTGAAGCAGCATGTGGTAAATCTATTTATTCCTTAGCTTTCTCTAGCATTCCTCACTGAAAAGCTTACGCTATATTAGTGTTACATACCACCAGTTAGTTTAAATAAAACATATGCGTTCATTGATCCTGTCACTTCAAAGGCAGTTTAAGAAAACAGTTTCTTTAAGAAAACAGCAGGAGAGGGAAAACTCACAACCAAACCTGCCTGAGAATGTGAACTAATGAGACAGTCTATTTAGAGATTCTTATTGCTTCAAGCCCAGCTGAAAACAGCTGTTCTACAGTTCTTGTTCATCTTCCCAGTGGACAATGAAAAATGAGTAATGAAATATTTGTTGTTATTTACACAGCTTTGTAGCAGTGCCATGCAATATGAAAGCAGGGCTATGTTTTGATGACAACGTGCTATCTGGTACCACGAAAATCTGTACTTTGTTACAGTCTGAACATCTGATTAATGCTTACAAGGTCAAAGGCAGTGTTATCTTAAAAACACTAATTTCAGATGAGCAGGTGTTTGTAAACATCACACACGTTGACAGATCCCAGTAAGACAGAACCAAACAGGTAAAATCTGCTTCTATCTCAATTTGGGTTGCCAAGAAAGCAGTTTTGACAGCCTAAACCTTAAACACGGAAGCTGCTAACAAAAGTATTATGTTACAAATTGCAAGGCATGTTTCCTTGTAGACAAAAAAATTAAAAAAAAAAGCCAACGCCTCTGCTTCAGGAGATATGTAAATTTAGAATACTAGTCAAGGACTTGCCTGCTACGTGACCAAACCCCTACTTTTATAGAAAAAAAAACCTCAACCACATACTTCCCCATTTTATACAGGAAGATTGGCCAATGTGTATGACATGAAAGATCAATCTAATGCCTATAAGCAACCTGCAATTGATTCCATATCCTGGTCATGTCACTGATGAAGAGAAGTCAACCCCACTTCAAGATATCAGTTCAATTTATTAATAATTACAATTTAACTAAGGTGTTCAAATTACACCGGGCATATTTTCATAATGAAAACATTTACTAAAATATGGGGGTGGCAATGGCACATTTTTCCAGTTCCTAGTCAAATGCAAAGAAACCCCAAGCCAAGTGTCCCATAAACCAATGTAGTTAATGCTGTACCTAGAATAGATTTTTGACATCCAGTGTTGAAATAATCTTTTTCTTAATTGCAAAGAAGTCCTAACCAATACTTACCATCTGATGTCTTCTGTAGCTCTGCTTTCAAATGTTCAATTTCTTTCTTTAACTTTTCATCTGTTGCTTCTGCTGACTCTTTCTTTTTACTGCCTTCTTTTTCACTCAAGGCCTATTAAAAACCACAGTTGCTACAATTAATTTTGTTTTCATTAGTCTGACATTAATGACAAACAACCAGTGAATTGCATCCTTGCAAACTGACAGGTTTTATCAAGTGCCAACACAACACAGGCAGATTCTCATCCAAGAGGAGAGAGAGAAAGAGAGGAGAGAGAGAAAGAGAGCGAGGAGAGAGAGAAAGAGAGAGAGGAGAGAGAGAAAGAGAGAGAGGAGAGAGAGAAAGAGAGAGAGGAGAGAGAGAAAGAGAGAGAGGAAGAGAGGACGCACAACTTGCTCTAATAATTTATTCCGATTTAAATCGTGTGATACATCACAAATCTCTCCCTGTAGGTTTGCAGCTACTTCTTCAATCTTCAGAATACATCAATACCCAGATTAGATTTCCATTGAAATTCAAGAAAAAAATAGGAAAGGATTCAGGAAGAGTCCTGTAAGTACTAGACACAAGAGCACTGTACTCCCTGAACTCTGAAAATATTGGCACTACTAATGCACACTCTTATCATTAAGGCAATTGCTAGTGATGACTTAAAGTATCATATGTTAAGGATTAGACCCCTTAATTAGACCCTTTGCTCATATAGCCTCTATATCAAGCCAAGCATCATCTCTATTACAACAATGGCAAAAGAAGTCATAAATGCTTAATGGGAAAAAGAAAAATAGAACAACTGAGATGAACAGGTGATAGGTGAACTGGTGATATCGGAGCTTAATGGGCACAGGCCAGAGTAGAGGGGAAAAATTACTTTAGAAAGAACGAAAAGAATTGGTTATAAAGACTGGTAAACAGTCCAAAGAAAAGAGCTGAAGAAAAATTTCCAGAAGCAATTTAACCAAAGAGCAGAGATTGCATTTGACTGCTGGTAACTAAACCATAGCCAATTTGTCATTAAATTGGTCACAGATTGCCTCCTTTACTTTGAGCTCCCCTCACAAGTAGCTATTTCTGTAAACTTTTATCTTAAGTCCTGTGCTCCATGGAACCTCTGAACAGGAGACAGTGCAGACCTAGCACGCTAGAGTAAACTTAGAGCATTTATACTTACAGCCAGTGCCCTATATGCAATTGCTCTTGCCTCTTTCATATGACACAATGAAGCACGCTTGTAAATGAATACAAACGCAAGGGCCAAGTCACAGAGGAACCTAAGTCATTGTACCCCTATAAAAGTTAAACGAATTCTGAACACTTTGCATCTCCAGCACAATGGAGATCCAACCACAGCATGCTGGCTGTACTTGTGGCTACCACTGTTTTTGCAAACTATGCAATCAAACACACAAATAGAAACAGACAGGAATACAGTTTCCAGTTTCTGGCTATCACTTACAAGCAGCTAAAAGAATGTGTTGCTAAGAGAATGTGAAAGCAGAACAAAAAGAGGACTTTTGGCCAAATCCCAACAGGACAGAGAAAAAAAAAATAATTAAAAAATGTACCAGTAAGCAGTAATGAGACAAATTCCACTGTGGAGGTATCCCTCCCTCTGGATCATTTTGACAAAATACCAAACCTGAAAATTTTGGAATCATTTCATACTTGAGAAATACCTAACACACACTCTAGTGATCCTTGTTTTACAACACCTCTCAAACAACTGGATTTTTTTGCATCCCTGCTAGTACTTTTTGTCCAGAGTCTGTTCTCTTTGTCTGAAGATTTATTGCAGAAAAAAAATTACAGTGCTGGTAACCATAGACACCTCTCCAGACAAACTGGAAGGAAACCTGTACACACCTGCAGTGAATTTTGTTTTGACAACGTGCCAGACTGAAGAATGCTGTAAAAGCGTTCATACCCTGGATGCCTGCACTCTAGCTTATGGTTCAATCTCTTCCAACGGTTCAGTCCAATGTATATATGACTTCCAACAGAAGTCAAACTAACCAATTACGAGAAAATACTTCACACGTTTACCTTTATTACGTTTGCTGATAGTGTATCCCTTCCTGCATACAACTGTATATTGAACCACAACAGCCAAATGATAGCTTAATTTTCTCCATTCTTCTCATAAAAATAACATATCTTTGGTTCATTGGTGGTTCTTTTAAGTAAGAAATTTTTGGCAATATCCTCATTAATACTATGGCAGTGCCTTACTGAGAAAGGAAGGTATTAGGATATCGGCTGATGCAAGAATACAAAATACAGTAAATACAAAAGACCAATTTTACAAGTTAGAAAAGACATTTCAGGACTGGAGCAAATCCTATTTAGAAGAAACAGCCAGCACAAGAACAACTATATTGTAAGCTCTTCCATACTGAATTGCTATAGCCCTGACTTAAACAGCCAACTGTTCAGGATAAAAAGAACAAAATTAGTGTCTCCCTCTACTCTGCTATGATTAAATTCAAAGAGATATTTTAAGAATATATTACTACTGTGATGAAATTTGTACTGAAAAGACAGAACTTCATTTATTTTGATTACTTTAGTTTCCTTTATTAATAAAGTGCTACTGAAATTTGTATTCAGTATTCTGAATTACATATCATAAGAACATTGTTCTTCCTTTTTCCACCAGAAGAAAAAAAAATGGATTAACATTATTCAGTAGCAAATCATCCCCAGAGTATTTTGTACTAATTACTTGCTGTATAAGAAAATAACTAAGAAGGTTCAAAGATACCTCCTGCAGCCTTTCATTCTCGGCCATGTATTTTCTGGCTGCTTCAGTAGCATCATTTACTTGCGTTTCCAGAGCTGCATGAGATGTCATCCCTTTTGCCAACTGAGTAAGAAGGGTAACAGTACGTCTCAATACACTGGTGAAGAAACACAGTAAACAGAACAGTAATTCACAGCACAAATTTAAAAAAAACAAACACAACAACAACAACAAAAAACCCCAAAACCAAATAACAAACAAATACCAAACAAAACAACCCTTTTTCTCTCTCTCTGCATTATATGTGAAAACAAAACCAGGAGAGGATTGTTTAAGAACCTGAAGGGAAACATCCAGGCTCACTGATGACAAATAGTAAAATAAGAGATGGCAAAGATTTTCACCCATCAAAAAAATTTATTTTTACCTTATGCAGAACTTCCCTCCTCCCAAAAACCCACAGCCATTAAGAGATCAGAGACTTGCTTGCTTCAAAGCTGAAATACTCTCACATGACTTAGTGTTTTAAATAGGATGGAACTCTGAATACAAGACCCAAGCAACATGTTATGGTAATGAGTACAATCCAAAAAAACCCCAACTCAACACAAATTTATAGAAGGCCTTATAAGACTAAAATTAGCAACGTGAGCACATTAATCTTCCAAGTACCCTGTCAACACTGTATAAATCCAAACATGCATGAATGTCAGCATTCATGTGGCACCTCAAATCTAAGCTTTGCAAATACCTCCCTTGATCTGACCTAGCGATTGCGTCTTTGCATTGCTACTTCCACTATTCATCTTGGAGCCTTTCAAAGCATCATGTTGCTGAATCAAGGAAAGGCCAAAGCAACACTGAATTAAATTAATTCCTGTAATATAACTATGCAGCTGCTCTTCAAAAGAAATTTGAAAATCCAAGTAATTGGCTTTTTCATAACTGAAAGTGTATTAATAGACCTTCTGGCTTTCAAGATAAGCCCTCCCCCCTACTTTTTCATTGAAAGCTCATTTTCTTACTTTTTTTCGTTTTAAAGAACTTAAGGTCCCCATGTCACTACTTTTCCAAGGGTTGGAATGTTTTACTATTGCTTATTAATTTATAGATGTAGCAGTCAGGAGTCAGTAAAACATCATTAGCAAAACAGAATCACAGAATTGGAAAATCATGTAGGTGGAAAGGGGCTTCCAGAGATCATCCTGTCCAAGCTCCTGCCCAAAGCAGGGACAGGTTGAGCAGGCTGGTCAAAGGTTTGTCCAGCTGAGTTCACACCATCTCAAATGATGGAGATTCCACTGTCTTTCAGTGTCCTTTTTCTGGTGTTTCACTGCTCTTGATAGTAGAAAAAGTACTTTTTACCACAAGTCAGAATTTCCCAGGTTCCTGGCCTGTTGCCTCTTGTCATTCCTGTGTAGATCCACTGAGAAGAGTTGGCCCCATCTTATCTACATCCTACCACTAAATAGCTGTAGAAAGCAATAGAATCTCCCCTTCAGTGCCTCTTTTTCCAGCTGATGCCAAGCTCCCTTATCCTCTCCAAACCTTCTCAGTACCCTGCTGCAGTACTCCAGTATTTTGGGGAGTCAAAGAGGGACACAGTCCTGCAGTTGCAGTACCTTATGTGCCAGATAGAGGGGAATAACCACTTTTCTTGACCTGCTGACTACACCCTTGCTATTACAGCTCAATACATGATTGGCTGCCTACCAGCACCCCCAGGTCCTTTTCTGCAAACTAGCTTTCTACCCAGTCAGCCAGTCCCCAGCCTGGATGCTGGATGTGGTTATCGTATAATACGATGGACTTTGCATTTGCCTTTATTGAACTTAATGAGATTTCTGGCAACACATTTCTGCAACCTGTCTAGCTCTCTCTGAATAGCAGCCCTGCCTGCCAAGATATCAACCACTCTGATTGGTACTGTCTGCAAACTTGCTTAGAGCAAATTCAATCCCACCATCCAAGCTGTTAATAAGGACATTAAACAGTACTGACCCCAGCACCAATCCCTCAGGGGCACTAGTTGGAATTTGTGTTACTATCCTCCTTTGAGCCCAAAGGCCCAGGGAATTTTCCACCCACTTTTTTCTCCACTTCTCCAGCCCATATCCCTCCACAGGTAGGCTATCAGGATACCAGAAGCGTCTATGTCAAAGGCCTTGCTAAAGGCGCACAACATCCACTGCTCTGCCCTTTATCCCCACAGCCAGTCCTCTCATTGCAGAGGACAACAGGAATGATCAGGCACGATCTCTCCTCTGTGCTGGCTGTTCCAAGTCATCATATCCTTCATGTCCCTGGAAATGGCTTTGAGTAAGATTTGCTCCATAGGCTCTCCAGGGACTGAGGTGAGGCTAATTAGTCTCTAGTTCTCTACATCCTGCTTTTTTATCTTCTTGAAGATGGGTGCAATGTTTGCCTTTTTGCAGTCACCAGGATCCTCCCCTGATCACCATGATCTTTCAAAGATGACAGAGCATGGCCTTGCAATGACATTGGTTAACTCTATCTGCGTGCAAGGATGCATCCCATCCTACGATGTCATGGACTTGTATATGCCCAATCTTCTTAAGTACTCCCTAGCTGTCTCTTTTGCTACTGTGGGTAATGTTATGTTCCCCACTGACTCTTCTAGAAGGCTCTGAGAATTTGGAGGCCAAACAGCAGACCTTACCAGTAAGAAACAATGTAATGTAAGGTTGGTAATGAGACACTCAATGTGTCATTCTTTTCCATATCCTTTGTCATTTGATCTTCTGTCCCACTGAGCAGTGGGGCCATGTTTTCTTTACGTTTCCTTTTGTTTTCAGCCCTTCTCGTTCCTCTCTGATTCAGCATGGGGTAACACAAGGCCAGACAAGCTTTGGCAGGCTCTCCACATCTCCCAAGACATCAATTCAGATTAGCAAATGTGTGCCTCTGTCCTACCTGGGGGACAGTCTCTGGTAACTATGACCCTCCACTTTTTTGTGCAGACAGTTGGTGGGTGAATGCTCAGCTGGCCCCAATACTGCCACTGATAGGAGGTCATTTTCCTCACCTGTACCCAGTGTTCTGCTATTGCTGAACAACAGATGGAGAAGAGCTTTTGGGGCGTTATCAAAAGTTACAAGCTTCCAGACTCCTCCATCTTCAGAATCTTCATCTACCACGCTTCTGGAATTCTCCTATTGGCTGATGTGCTAAAATGCATCAAAACTGACCTAAAGAATGAACCAGGGGCATCCAACATGTGGCCTTAACTTGTTTGGATGATGGTAGTAGCAGTGTAGGATACAGCAACCCAATGAACATTTTTTTCCCCGTTCCCTGACAGACATTATGCCTTGTTTAATGGATAAGCAAAATAGCTCTACTAAGAAAAGTCCTTTGATCTAGCCACTACTGTAGGAGTATTTATTTGTTTTAGATCTTGGTGAAAGGCCAGTAGGTCAAAAAGAGGCATTAAGCAAAGTCTTCAAGAACATAACTTTTATCCACAATAAAATCTATTAGGGCCACCTGACAAGTTTTCTTCCTTGAAAGCCAAGTGTGAGTAGGATCCTGGGAGACCAGCTTCTAACCCTAGTGTAGGACACAATCCAGCTATTCCTCTCCTGGAGCAGAGATCACAAACATATTTGTGCATATTTACTTAACCTTTCTGAAGAAAGACAAAGAACACGATGCATTCCTATCACTATTGTGCAAGGCTATAGCCACTTTTGTTCTTTCCCAAAGTTTACCTGCCCAAGTTTTGTCCTAATTTATCCTTGACATTTATGTACACTGCTCCTCAATGATCAGCTAAAATGGCTATACATCACTCCAAGAGGAAGAAGTTTGTCAGAAGGCTCTGTGATTCCAGGCATTTCCTTGTTCTGTGTTCCTCTTGCATATCTAGGCAATGTCAAGCAGCTCACCGAAGGAATTCAAAACAGGGCCAGCATTCTTTGCCCAGTGTCACCATAAAAATGTACAAACAGAAAACTGTCTGCCCAATAGGTCTGTTTCCATTCATTCACGTTATCTGTGTCCAATTAATTCATGCACTCCTTGCCCAACTGAGATCTGCAGGTTGTTGTGGCTACTGTGAAGATTCACAGGTAGTCTCAGCTGCTACTGCTGGGCAGTACAGAACTGTCCTTTCCATTACCCTGTGTATTAGCTGTATTTAAACATCCTGCAAGGGATACCACACTTCAGATCATAGTAGGCCAGTTTCCACAAAGCGCTTGATCTGAAATGATACCTGAAACTTCCCTCGGAAGCCGGAACATTATCCTACAGTTCCTAACTTCAAGCTTTAGATGAAGCGGTTCAAGCCAGACTCAAGCTTTGCTTCTTAACACATCAGGATGCAATATCTTTTTGCAACATATTGAGATTATTTTAACAGTACTTTGGTTTGTTCATTCCAGTCATCCGTGTTCAAAACAAACAAAACATAGGGCATAAGTTTAAGGAAGGAAATGAGTAATCCCTGAAGAAACTTCTCCTGCAAAAGACATGTTTTCTCAAACATTCAAAATGTTTCTTTCCATGTGTTGCTGACATATCTTTCCAATCTTCAAACATTTGTAAGATATTATTTTTGCTCAGCTTTCTTGCCACATAGCCAATCTGCTCACATTTAATTCTTTAACTCTTGAAATTGGCCTTCTGATTTTTTTTTATAGTTGCATTATTTTGTGTGATAGTTCCTGTAAGAAACACACTATGTAGAAATTAGAAAACTGTTATACTTACAGCCAAAGAAATAAGGAAAAACCTGAGATATAGAGATTTCTTTGCGATCGGAAGAGTTTCATCTGAATATGATCAAAGGCATTGGTATTGACATTTGCAGCTTTTTCAGTCACATGAACGGCTGAGTACTTCCTAACTTCTCTAATAGCATCTGCAAACAAAAACAGTTTGTTCTTATTCACATCTGTGGGTATGCACGTATGATAAACCAGACATAGTACTAGAAATATGTATTTGGACTTTCTGCTCAGTAAATAGGCATAGGACAAATAGTGACATCACTTACATTATCCATACATTTTAAAGATAGGTCTTGATAACTCACTGAAGCGATATAACATATTTCCAGAGATATGCTAAACCATTGCCCAAAACATGCTTGAACAGTCATTTCCAACCCTTGCACACAGCCACCAGTGATCAGGCTAAAGCAACACATTCTACAAGTACCAGAGACCCTACAGACAGTGTCAAAATGTCACTACTGGCAACTGAATTAAAATCCAGCCACTGGACAAACGGTGAGAAAACAGAAACAGAAGGGAAAAAGAAGAGATGTCTTCTGCAGTATTTGCTTCACATGGAATTTGTCAGATAAGCATGCATATTAGTAATGACAAATATCTACTTTATGCTTGAATCAGAGAGGGAAAAATTATTTCTATAATACCCATCAAAACAGGAATACTGTAGTAACACAGTGTTGAATGTAAACAGAGCAGGTAAGCTACACCTCAGCTTTCTTTCATCTGCCTTTCATCCCATCCACCTTTCAGCTTCCTTTCATCCATCATATACTCCTGATAGTGCTGCAGAAGGGCCAATACACTACCAACGTTTTTCAAAGGACAAAATAATTAGGACTTATGTCTATATAAAAACAAAAGCTAACCCAGTTAAGAGTTCATCTTACAATCTGTAAACTTAAGGTCATCATAGATATTTAAGGTCAATAGAGTACCTAAAATCTCCTCCTGCATATCAACAAAAATACACATTTCACGACACATCATCAGTTCTTGCAGAATATTTTGGCCATGTGTTATTAAATTGCTGCTGCATTTCTCTAAGCAGAAAAAAATAAACTCTGAAGACAGTAACAATAACCAACTCATGACAGTAACATCCCTTATGACTGTCTCTTTTAGGTCCATAACTTATTTAGAAAGAAAAAAAAAAGAAAATATTTGAAGTGAAACTTCAAACAATGCAAGGAAGACTAAGACCAAACAAAAGTCCATATCCCTGTGCTATGGGAAGATTCTAGTCCTGTAGCAACCCATCATCTTATGCTATGGGGCAAGAATCTCACCACTGCTTTACTTTAGCCCAAATCTATCTTTCTGCAAAATCAATGACAATAACCAACTCAAAAGCAAACTTTGCTCAAAGTTTTTGACAGGAGTTCAAGAAGAGTAAATAAAATCCAACAGTTCTCAATCTTAAGCCATTTACTTAAGCCAATCTACTTCTAAGGATAATACTAAAGACCATCTAAAATAATAATAATAAAAAATAATCTTTATTTACATTTCCAGTACTTTTTTTTTTGTATCAGGAATATAGTATCGCGGTCTAGTCTGACTTGTTACATATGCAGTGCATCTGTATCTTTCTCTCAGCAAACAATAAAACCAAGCATTTTTTCTTTGTATTTAAAGTAGTTTGAAATTAAATAGCATTTTCATTGTAAGATGCTGGAAATACTTCTCTCCAATCCATGGAAGAGAACTACTTCTGTCACTGAAACACAGGAGAACGGTTTCCATCACTGAAATACTGGAGATGCTTACCACACAAAGCAGTCAGGACAGACATTAAATTAACTCAGTCAGGCAATAGGGTCGTCATTCAAGCTCCAGTTTCACAAAAGCTTTATTCCTACTTGACAGACTTTAGAATCTACTCATACCAAATATAGCCAACAGCTGTTATGTATCTGTGCTGAGCAAAAGTACCCAAATAGCCTGGTGCTTTGACATATTCTTCTGGTCTTCTATTTCAACAGCAACCAAGAGAAAGAGTGCCACCTACTGCATATTGAGCAGCTCAGCCAAATTCTGGTATCAAACATTTCAAGTTCATTTACTTGTGTGAGAAAGTGAAACCAAGCAGTCGCCTAGACCAAGCTCTGTTTTTCCTCCTCATTCACTACTATATTACTATTGTATTTGGATTCCCAACATGGATGCGGTATAAGCCCTCTCCTCTTCCATTCTATTGCAGAACTTTTAAACAAATTAGCTGATTTACATTAGGCTTGAATCCTTTCAATTAATCTACTGCCATGAATTTCACATACCACATTTTTCCCCCCATTTGCTAAGAAATTATTTAACACTTACCAAGAAACAAGACGATCAGTAAAACTATTATTGTAAGGAACATCTTGTTCCAAAAAACTGCCATTTTGCTCCACAGAGGAATCATAAAAATCTTCTGCCATCTGTAAAATAGCATTGTGTTATTCAAAAATAATTAAACACCAAAAGACCAGCATAATAACCTCACAGAAGAGAGCCTTGTTATTGATATGAGACTTATGCAAGGTCTCTAAACAGCTGCTTTAATTGCAGTATAATTTAGGTATATGTAACTTTTCCAATAATCCAACTTGCTTGTCTCTGTTTTGTTTCTTGTCAATACAGGCAATACAGTTGGTTCAACTTGAAAACTTCTTGTATGATAGCAGAAGTTTTATTTTAGCTTTTGTTTGGCTAGCATTACTCTGTGTTTGGTCCGGACTACAATAAACTCAGGGATGGGGTAAAGACTGTATGTTGAGAGATATTATTTGTTTATCTTAAATAAGGAAGTTTTAATTAGAATAAATTACTTAGGGTTATAACATGGTGTGATTTACGCTGGTTGAGTAGCTTTACTTGCCACGACTAGCTAGATTTGCTAAAGCCTTTAGGCCTCAATAGAGTTAATTTTCTTAGTAATTTTCTTAGCATCTGCTACAGTGCTGTGTTTGGTCTTTTAGTATGAGGAAAATGTCAATAACACACTGATGTTTTGGTAGTGTTTTTCCCTAAGTCTGGGACTTTTCAGTTCCCCACATTCTGCCAGCGAGCGCAGGTGCACAAGCAGCATAAACCAGAAGATAAGGAGGCTACAACTGTCAGCAGAGACTGCAAATCAACAAGAAAACAGCAGTCAACAGCCTGCCTGCCTGGACACAGAAGAAGAATCCAATAAGGTGTTAGAAGATAACACTTATGGTGTAACTTCACCAAAGAAGTTACTTTGGTTAGAAGACCAAAAATCACCATTGGACTAAATGACACGTAAACAGCACGTGTATAGATCACAAGGGTATAATTGCCCAGGGATTTCTTTGTTCAACGTTCCTCTCCAGAGGCACCCAGCCTGGGCTGCTGCTGCTGCTGTACCCTTCAATTAAATTATTTATTTTTACAAAACCTGATGCCCGAGACTCTGCTGTGGGAAACCTAGGGTCAAGCTTAAAGAAGGAAGAAATGTGCCTAAGAGTAAGCGTATGCGTGTGTGTGAGGAGTCGAAAGGGGCACCTGTCGGCTCGCTGGAGTTGCCCACTGCAAAGGGATCCTGGCCCGAGCAGTGGACTCGCGTGGTGTGTGTGCAACTCTTTCAATGCTGTGTGAATGCTCAAGCAGCAGCTTCTCCTTTAATATGTAACATCCGTTCCATCATTTTTATTTCTACCCACTTATACTCCTTGTTGCCAAATAAAATAAAAACCCTCCACCAACTAAGATTGTCTCTATGCTCCATCTTCAGAAGGCTTATCTTTTACACTGATGAATCTGCATAAAGTACAAGGATTGTTATTACATTCTAACTTGCAAATGACAATAAAAGGACAAGTCTCATGCTTATATTTTGTCAAGTGTTAAAACCTCTTTCAAAAGCATAAATTTGCTGGCTAAGGAAGCAACTTCCGAGGCCCAATGGTGGTGAAGACTATCATTTCTTTTTTTTTTTTTAAGCAATCAGTTGCCTATTTGATATTACTGCATCAAGGGCTCTGCAAGAACTGCAATTGTACTTGCAGTACAAATGAACATCTGATGTGCTCAAATGAACTGAAATCCACAAGACACAACAACAGAGCAGTTACCTGTCCTTTGCTGCAGGTTAGGATCAGTGCTACTGCAAAAATGAAGTAATACCTAGTTACGCCATTAAGGATGTAACACAGGCATACTGTCCTGGTTGCGGCAGGGATGGGGTTAATTTCCCCAAGGAGCCGGCAGGGGGCAGGTATTCCATCCCACGTGAGCCATGCCCGGGCTATAAGAGAAGCTAGCCAGGGAGGGGAAGCAGTTGCTACTCTAGGGTGGGCTGTGGCAGTCTGGCTGTGGTTGGTGCACTGCGGTACTGTAATCGCCTCTTTATATCCTTTTATCAGTGTTATTGCTTTGTTTGGTGTTTTTTTTTTTTTTCCTATCTTCCTTTTCCCTTTTGCTGTTCTGTTAAATTGTACTATTTCAACCCAGGAGTTTACCTTTTTCTGTTGATTTTTCCCATGGCTGTGGGAGTGGAGCGAGTGGCTGCGTGGTTCTTTGTTGCTAGCTGAGGCCAAACCACAACATATACTTATCACCATCTGATTCTAACAGGTACAATTTCCAACTTTTATGAAGAGTATTTACATTTTCCAGAAACTGTTAAAATTTGTCCTTCAACAAAGTAGTTTCCAAACTACTATGAACCTAATTTAAATTAGACTGTAGCATCATCTCTAATGGTTCCTTCTGGTTCTGCACCAGCAAGAATTAAAATATTTTAGCATTGTACCTGCACAAACCTCATTTAAATCGTTTAGTATAATCTGAGTTCTTTATAGCAGATAACCATAATCTGTTATCAACCAAAAAGCTTATTTTAATTAAACCAAACAACTCAAACGAAGCTAACTTGCTAACTCTTTAAACATGTGATTCTCCAAGTTTCATATTGATAGCCACTTAAGTGATTCTTTGAAGTTGGTCTTTGACTTTAGACCAACTATACTGCCAAGTTATATTCACGCTAAAAAAGATCTCTTTACTGCAAAGTCTTCCTACGTTATATTTGCATGCTTATTCTCCCTCAACAAGTATCAACGTTCCCATTTATTAATGCTGCATTTCCTTTTGGTGACTGAAGTCACATACATATGATCCTTCCAAATTGTAACACAGACCACCACTATAGATATACCGCGCTTGGCAGTCCAGATCTGTCTTTTTTGCATACTTCCATTTTTACCTTGTCAATTTACTTATTCCCTGGGACCTTAAGAGCTTGTTAGCAGATTTGAAAAGGAGTTAATTACCCAAAAAATGTGCAGGCACAAAAGATGCTATCTGTTAGAAGACTGAGAAGCGAGTAGATCAAAACTTTAAAGAACAGCAGTTTCATGTCCGTCTTTCATCGCGCATGCTTTACCTCCCTGACAGAACCAGCTCCCAGGCCACCAAGATGCGCAAGGCAGAACTGCTGCCCTCCAGTACTGTCACAGCAGCTAAATCTAATCTTTAACCCCATAAGATTCCTGTGACAGTTTTGTTAATGTGATAACTGAACATGTCACATAAAGGATAAAGCTATTTCACTCTTTTAGAAACCACTGTTCAAAGAAATAGCTGAATGCTACAAACTAAGAGCAAAAATGCATCCTTTGTACACAATTAAAAGCACTGTGTTAAATGTTTGAATACATTTTGGTAATACTGCAGGTTATGAATTTGTTTTTCAGCCACAAAGACTGGATTCAAGCCCTATTAATGTTGTAAGTGAAACCTATTTCAATACTCCCATGTACCATGCATGTGTCATCAGCCTGCAGAAATTCTGGCAGCTAGTTTCCTCACATAAGCCATTAATAATCTGATGATTACAACTCCCATAATAATTCTTCCTTCTTACATATATTTGCACTTTTGATTAGAAAACAACAGAAAATGCAAAACCTCAATAATCTGTGTTGAAATGCTGGACTCTTCACAAGCCAGCTTATAAAAATCAGAAGTTAAATTAATTTTAGAACAGTTTCAACTTCTGAAGTTGAGAAGACATGACTAATCATTGTGAAGGACCCAGCCATTTTCAACACTCTCCCATGGGTTTAAGTAGTTAAATACACACTCTCCACACTGCAGCGTTTTCTGTTTTAGATTTTGTTCCTTAAGTAAAAGCTGCATTCTTCATCCTAAATATATCTAAAGATACAGAAAACAAACATGTAACAGTTTTTACACAAGACTGAGACAGCCTCTTGTAGAGAAGCTAGCTTTCTTTGCTTCCTATAAAGAAAAAATAACATTGTTTCCTGTAAGGCTCTTCAGATTCAATAATCTTAGGACAACCTGTAAGCCAGGCCTCTGCATACAATAAGAGTAATGAACACATATTTTTTTTTCTTTCTCTAAGGGCATTTATTTTACAGGAATAAATTATTTTTTTCTTAATGTTTGTGTCCTGTTCCAGAAGTATTGTTATTTTGTTAATCTATATATAAGTTTAGAGAGGCCTTTATTTCAGTTTTCTCAACCTTTTGCATCAGGCTGAAGTCCACATTTTTTTTAAATGAACGATCACAAATTTCCCTGACACATCCTCTATGCGGCTAGCGACCGATGTAAAGCTGCTCCTCACAAACTTGACAAACAACTCCTGAAAAGGCCGTACGGTCCTCTCGTTTCTAACTGAGCACACAGCAGGGGAAGCCAGACGCCCTCCTGTACTCTGGCTACTCCCCAAAAACCCCCCAGAGAAGACCGGGAGACGACATCCCACCTGCTGAAGCAAAGCAATTGGGGCTCGTCCTGGGAACCCCGACTGCTGCTCGCATGAATCAGCAGTGTGTGTAAAGCAAACGTAAAGCTCCTTAAAAGAGGCTTATGATTCTTGAAACTCCTGACGCTTAAGTCCCGAACAATATTCCTTCAGCCTAGTTCGCTGCTAGTTTAAGATGCAGCACTGCTCGGTGCATAACAACAAAAACGTAAAATAAACCCAAACCGGTGAGAAGGCCGAGCCGGGGCTGCCCAGCAGACTGAAGTCGTACCTCAGCGGAGAAATAAACGGCAGGCAGAGCACAAGGATCACTCCTATTTCACCATACAGAAAGGTGGCGACCGCCGTCCACTGGAAAGTCAT
>NW_009649741.1:457262-471021 GCF_000708025.1 Charadrius vociferus | reverse complement strand
GGGCCTGGGGCGGGGCCCCGGGAGGCGGCCCCCAGCCATAGCGGCTGCTGAGCGGTTTGAGGGGCGGCTGGAAAGCCGAGGCCGACGGTAGGCGTAAACTTCACCTGTTGGAAAATGCAGGGATCTACACGTTGAGAAAGGTTAAAATTGGTGTCTTTTTCACAGTTAGGGCATGGTTGTAAGCGTTTTGCTTCAGGGTCTTTCCGTGATCATCTTACTGCTGGGCGACTTCAGCTTATTCGATCAGGGACTGCAACTCTGCTCTCCAGTGCACCGATTAGTTTCTGAAGTTCAATTAAAATATCCTGTGAGTCGTGTGCCCCCCCACCCCCAGTGCATTACACTACCTTAATGTATTAAGATCTGTAAATCTGTTTTCTCAATGAAAATAGGCCCAGTATCCATAAAGACACCACAAATAACAACGAAACAACAGCCTCAAACACTGTCAAACAGGCCTGTTTGGACCTCATGAATAAAACGGTATTTCTTCAGAAAATCCTGTTCTATCCCGCTGCCCTGTGTGGTGCTTTTTATCAGCATAACAAGGCTCTGAGCACGTTATCTCCATACCTTGGTACCCATTTTTCCATTTCTTGACCATCTCTTTTACCACCCTTGTAACCCCCCTTCTCTGCCCCTGCATAACCCTCCCCTAATCACTTTTCCCTGTTGTTCCTAGTTTTGTTGTATTTGTACCCATATCCAGTATTTCTGATACTATCACTTGGGCAGTCTTGGCCTTACTTGGTGCTGCTGAGGTACTAATACAGTTATCGGGCACTCTTGGCACTGCAAGTTTCTAGTTTCCAAAGGACCTTCAAAACTACTCTCCAGTTATCAGAGTAGTTCAGTTGTTTTTCATGTAACTCCCCCTCAGCCATCGGTGAAATCCAGCCATCCCTCCCAGCGCCATCTGCAGCTTTTGCTAGTTTCTCACACTGTTGCATGTCACATCCAGCAATTTCACATGTCATATCCAGGAGTTTTCCATGCCCTGCTTAGTTAGCTCAAGCCAGGGCCCCCTCCACAGCTTGTTGACCTGCCTGCAGCCCTTACAGGTCCTGTGATGCTGCTGCCTTGTCCAGCTGGGCATCACCTTGACACAGTTACCTGCTTTTGGGAATTCTGTCCCAAACAATTTCCATCAAAATGAGGCAGATTAAATGCTGTGAATAGTAGTTCTTTGTTACTCTAATCCATTGGAACTGAAACGGGGTAGGAAGTTCTTGCATAAGCAGTTTTGAGCAGAGTTGTTTGCAGCTGCTCACAATCCAAAATTGTTTACACTTAAAATTTCCCAGGTCTGTGGCCTGGGGATGGAGCCAGCATGTCAACATTTTCCTAGCTTTTGCCAAGCAAAGTCTGGATGAAAGGTTACATCCCAAATAATTGTTAATGCATAACAAATATTGGAGAGTGATATAACCAGCCATTTCAATCTACACAGTGCAATCAGCCTGCGTCTTAATAAGTATTTCTAACATGTTTTCACGAACTTATTTAATCAGAAGCATAGACAAAACATATCCTCTTAGTACATCCTGGTTATTACAATTTAGCTATTGGCCTACAGCCATTGTACTTTATTGAAACTGTTAAAATGTTATTAAAGACTTTCTCTCCTTTAATTCCAGAGCAGTTTCCATTTCTGAGCTGCTTAGTCACCTCTTATTAGCACTGCAGGCTGCCCTCCCAGTGGCCTAGCCTCATACTCGTAGGACTGTATTTGCACATCCCTGCTGCCAGAGACGCTGAGTCTGCTTTTTCACTTCAGGGGCTTCGTAAGATCTCAGAAAGACTCACTCTGCAGTGACTGTTTTGCACTTCCACTGTAGCTGCTGTGTGTTCCCCACCAACCTGGAACATGACCTGACAGACAAAGAAAGCCTCCTGCAAACATCTGTGAGACTTTCCTTCTCCTGTTGACTGCGCTCTGCCACTCCTGGAAGGTATTCTAACGAAAGTTGTAGAAGTCTGGGTTGTTGATCTAAGGCTGCCTATCTTACAGTGAACCACAATGTGATAAATATGATGCAATACAATATATATAATGGCTGGCTGCTTTAGGAAAAAAACCTCATGAACCTTAAAACATTAAATACCTTCCTCTCCCACCAGTAAGATGACAAAGCATTCAGAAGTAGAAATATAAAATGCCTATGAATGAGAAGCTGGCTAGAGCACAGAAATCCAGCTAAGTCTCTGATAAAATAAAAGACAAAGAGGAAGTTCAAACTTTCTTCATTCTAATGTGGCTTGTATGACAGCTGTCTCATCATCACACACTGCATTTACCCAACTGTCAAGCCAAGGCAGAGAAGAGACCTAAGAAACAACTTAACAGTAGGGAACAGAGAAAATGGGATTGCGCAGGCTGCGTGAGGGAGCTGGGGTTATTGCAGCAGGGTAAAAGGTCCAAAAAAGTACACGCATTGTGAGAATATGGCATTGTTGTGTGGGGTGGCTTAACATAAAGAGCTGGATCAGTTACAGGAGGCAAAGGACGTAAAATAGGAAACAAAGTTTTGTATCTTATGTTACTTGCAGAATAACTTTAAAAAAATTTAAAATTAGAAAATAGAAAGACTGAGTATCTGGGAATGTCCCAAATAACACACAGAGGGAAGGACTGTATCTGGTGGCTTTAAACTGGAGATGAGAATTTTCCCATATTCAAATGGCTTATAATGAGAAATATGACCATATTCTGAAACAACAATGGAAGTTAAATAACTAACTCCCATCTTTAGCAATTTATGTATATTTGAACAGTATGGCTGTTCAGAGTATGGCTTTACAACTCAAATTTTGCAGTTTATTCTATGTCAACACAGTGAAGTGTGCTCAGATGCATATAAAATTCACAAGGGAAGAAGGCGTACAATTAATTTCACCCTCAAAAAAAAGATCATACAACTTTTGTTGACTTTTATGATGCATAATTGGCCAGATCAAGTACTCCTTAATTACTAGCAATACTAACACCAGCCCAGGTCTTGTACTTCAGGCAGAAATCTCTATGATTGATCTCACACAGGCACAACAACTGCTGCCTTCAAAATCATGAAGTATTCAGTTCCTAAATAGGTCAAGGTATTTCAAGTCCTCTAAAATTCCGTTTCCCCACTATTACAAATAATAATAAGAAAAAAAAGCCTTGCATTTGTGTTATTTGATTATAATAAATAACTACTTCTCTGCTCCTTGTGGCTAATGGGGCAGTTCACAGCAAATAATAGTTGCTTGCCAAATCATAAAAATCTTAAGAAAATGCTAACACAGTGAGAATTGACTATTGCACTATAGTAAGAAAAACTTGAGACTGGAAATTCAGCAGTGCAAAATACAATGTAATGCAGTTGGGAAATAAGAACTTTTGCTGTAAAACTGGGAGCTCATAAATTACATGACGAATATTAGTTGAGGAAAAGCGAGGCATTAGAAAGAGAAGTATTAACTACAGAAGACGTTGCTGGGGTTTTACCTGGAATGCTACATATAATTGTGCTCATCCAATGTCAAGGAAACATTACAATCCAGAAAAGTGAAAAAAAAAATAGGTGTCTGAAGGAATGGAGAACCTATTGCACCAAAAAAGATTGTAGAGATTGTCTCAATTAGCCTAGGATAGCAAAGCATGTCTGTAGTTTTCCATGTGTTAACACATCAGGAAGGTGACCATATATATCAGAAGAGTTACCTAACTTGGCTTTCTTAAATAGTGACCTAGACTTGATGGTCGTGCCTTTCAAACTTTGTTCGTATGCCTAAATCAGAACACATTCGCCATGAAAACCGATCAAGTCTTTTATGCCATTGCATTAAAAGAACTGTGAGAATTTAGGTATCTAAATAATTAAAAGATTTGGGGAGTAGTATCAAAAGCAACCTCCCCTCCCCCAGGTTGTCATAGTCTATAGTGTAACAAAAAAAATTACAATTGTATACAAAACCAAGTAATTTATTTAGAAAATTTAGAGCTATTCACTTGTATATTCATAGAAGTATCAGAGTCAGAAAACTAAGCAATTTCTGGTAAGAATTTCTGTGTAAACATATAAAGAAAACAAATTATTTGATTACAAATAATTGTACTGCAGATTTGTGAAATTTCCCTTGCAGAACAAATGCAGCTGGTGAGTAATGTTATTATCTTGTTCTAATTTTCACTATTTCCCTTCTATACAAAGATTCAAAGCCAAGTGGCGGTCATGCTTTGATAAGCAACATGCCAGCAGGCAGAAAGGACTGCAAGAGCCCCACTGAGAGAATCTGTCAGCTTTTCTTTGACCTATAAAGTTCTGTTTTGGTAGATGACAAGGATTTAATCTTTTATATAATTATTATACTGTAGATAAACAAAACTGAATTCAGTTAGATTGAACTTTCAAGTCTTGTATTTTAGATTCAACTGTTTGTAAGTTTAAATTATCTCTTCATTTTACTCTCTCCTTTCTGTCATCGTTTATTCCAGGTTTTTTTTCACTGTATGAAATGTGGAATTTTTCTGAGTTGTAAGTAAGTTCAGAAAATTTTCGTTTGCAAAAGGAACATCTAATTTAAAAGAGGATACTATGCTGGGCTTGAAGGCCTCACAGTCCTTAAGCTTGAAAAATCTACTCAAATTTAAGAGTACAGCTTATGTCGGTTAAAGCAAAAACTTCTATAATTGCTCCCTTTGTATTCTTTTGGTCTGAAATTCTTGGTATTATTTATGAGTAGTCCTTCTGATTTTAGGAGGTCTCACATAAGAAAGGCCCTAGTTTTGCAAACATATTGCTGTAAGCAATTGTCTGGTGAAAAAATAAATTACTGGAATCTTACAATAATCAATCCTCTGTGTAGGACTGCATTGTAAATAGAATTCCACATTTGTGGAACCTGGAGTATTTTCTGGAGTGAAAAATGCTGACATAAAAATACTAAAAATGTAAAGTATCACCCTGATCATAATGTTATTCTGTGTTGAAAATACTTACGCAATATATGAATGTGACTAATAAGTAGGAACCCAATTTAAACTTGAACAATGTATCGGCAATTGCAAAATACAAGTTTACACAGGACTAAAATACTTTCAGTTATCATACACCATAATAATTATTCAGATAATCTAGTACTGCTGAGGTACTTGATAAAACATTAAAAACTTTTTTTTCTTGTTTTGAAGTTATGCGTTCCATCATGTACATTAAGTGGTGGTGAAAACACGTAAAAGGAGTTCCATGCTCAAGAGCAATGTCAACCCAGTCCTGGATGCACTTCAAAGGTGTCTCTTCGTATCCTGCAAACATAGCTGGATTTGCTAGGAGTCCTCTAGCCACCATTATACCTTCAAATTGGAAATTAAAGCAGTAAGTTACATTATAGTTTAAATTTTACGTTAAATCTTCCAATAGATTTTGTATAGCACTCCTTAATACAACCACCCAAAGCTTGCAGACAAGTAATGGGAGAACAACAGGGATGAGTATTATAGCTATACCAGAGAAATCCATTCAACAATCCAAACCTCAGAGTACCTATAGCACCTGTCAACACATTCCACTTGATGACGTATCCTTCCAGAAATTTTGAAATGAAACACAGGACATAGAAGCCGTTCTTCTCTACTTTTGAAACTGCAGCTCTATGCTACTTTGTTTTTATTTGCTACACACATACAAGCCTGCATTTTTAACATAAAATTACAATGGACAGACACAAGGGTAGTAATATGATAATTTTTTTAGTGCAACTCAGCGGATTCACTGACCTAGAATCCTTCCTCCAGTAAGAGCTCAACGTCTCAATTACATAAATCTCATGGCTCTCGATCTGCAGTAAATCTTTCTGAACAAGCCAGTGTATCTGCTATAATCCCAAATTGTAAGATAAACCCATACAAGTTCTATTGTAATTTTTCCGCAACTAAGGGATTCTGTTTTCCTGCACCATCAACATATAATCTATCACACTTAGTCTCTTCTTAAAAAAACGAAAGATCAAAAATGAAAATTTTCTTCTGCTATTGTGCATGACAGAATAAAAATGATGCTTAATATTTTTATTATTCAAGAATGTCAGCTGGGCTATGAGAACATTTTTTCTGTTACATATTTCCTTCCTGATTTGTATTTTTGGGGAGAAGCACTATAGCTGCATGGCAGTTTGGTTCAACTAGTTTTTGTTGTTGCTATTAAATACCAATAGCATCAAAAGAAACCTGCCACATGAACTTTTTGTTATGACACTAGCTACTGTTCTCTGTCCTGTTATTCTTTAGCTGTAAGATCCAAAGTGTCTAGGTACAGATCACCTCTTCTAAATATATACTGAATTTCCATATTGTTTTGAAACCATAGAGAGCTGAAGGAATCTATGGTGACTAAATAACTGCAGGGCAATCCTTTACCCCAACGTTTTACCACTGAAGTGTAAGACAAGGTAAATACATACAGATCTGAGAGTGCAATGCCTCACTGTGTCCTTGAAGATAACCACCTTAAGTATCTGGCTTAACAATTTCTCCTTTTTCTGCCATATTCTTACCATAAGAAATCTGCTCCCATGTGCGGGAGGTAGAGCCTTCCAAGTGGAAGGTTACAGTTCTTTAAAAGATGATCAGCTCCATAAAAGAGATGGAAGGAGTGTCTGAAGGTCCCCCTGAATTCCACTACTGAGTGACGAGATAGGATAATTAAGCAAAGACCTTTGTAATTTGCCTTAGAAATCATTATTTGTGGCTTTGCATAACAGTGCTCTAGTGCTCTGCTTATTACAACTGATTCTGCTTATGAGTTCATAAGGCATCTAAAAATCCTCTTTCATTTGTCTCGTCAAAGAGTGAAAGGCACTCAAATCATGTCCTACTTACAGCCAAAATAAATACTTTCAAATCTGATTTGTAAGTTTATTTAGAAAATAAGAGTATGTTTAATCTTACCATCTGCTCCTGTCAAGTGATGAACATTTTCAGCATCTTTTAAAGTTTTAATGTCTCCATTAGCTACAATAGGTATAGACATGCTTTGTTTAATTATTTTAATTGCATCATAATGTACAGGCTGATGTCTTTCTTCTACACTTCTCCCGTGTACTGTAATCCATGAAACTCCAGTTGCTTCAGCTTTTTGACACAGGTCAACTGTTCTTTTTAAGTCCTCATGGATCCTAAAATTCCAAAGAATGAAAATGTAGTGAGTTAACTGAACTGTATAAAAAGCACCCCTCCCTAAGGAGGAGTTACCACAGATTTGTATAACAGTATAAAGAAAATAGTACTGTTGGAAGACAGAGGTTTGATTTTTTTATAAAGACATGAGTGTAACATATTGAAACCACTATTTAATTTAACATTTCTCAATTATATCACATCTCTGAAATACACATGGTAAATTTTATAGAGATTGAGCAAGGGTGCCCAAAAGATTCTAATAACTAAGATTCTAAAATAACTATAAAATAATAAAGATAATAAGATAATAATAAATCTAAGATTCTAAAATAACTATAATTATTTTGCATACTTTGTGGAAAAAAAAAATCCTTTATATTAGTTCCCCTTTCTTGAAGGATTGCAAACTGAGTTGAAACTAAACTGACATATGCAAAAGCTACATGGGATGTGTGGATAAATAGCGGATGAAGTGGTACAAAGCAATACAAAGCAACAATTTACACAAGTTTAGAAAGCAATGAAGGGAAGCAGGATGTGTTCCTTACAGCAGCTGTGGGGACCAGTTCCCAGTTTTGTTACCCTTACCTTTATAGCCAACAGCTCACAATGTAAACCTTGTGATGATACAGATTATGCATTGCTTTTCTTTTATGGAACCCTAGACTTTTTAACTTGTACTTCAATGTTGTTTGGATTACAAGAAAACTCCAGCATCCAGTATGTTACCTGGATAAGTAATCAAAGGCTGTGCTGGTTCTGCTATCTAACTTTGGGATTACTTGCCCCAGATATTCTTTTACCATCTAGGGTCAAAAAATCTCAGCAGTCTTCACACATAAGGAAATTATTATAATGTGTAATATTACATTAACAGTATAAAAGTATAGTGTAACTGTTACACTAACATGTTTCTTTAAAAAAATTTAAAAGGATTCTTCCATGTACTACAAACAGCACTTAAGTTAGACCTACCTTATTTTAATAGATACTGAAAATGTAGGGTTGTCGATCTGATTCCGTACATGTCTCACCATATCTTGAACAAGCTCTGGTTTATTTATTAAGCAAGCACCATAGCCTTCTGCCATCGCCCATCTTTAAAAGAAAAAAGAACATTTATATTCTACATTTGAAAAAATGCAGATCAATTTCAGTCAAATACATCAGTTTCTTTCCATATGACCTTCAGAATGTGTGGTTGAGTAAACAGAGATAGTATTGGCTGTAGATCAATGACTCATTTGCAGTTTGACACAAGCTGTTAGATCCTGGTTCAGTCTCTACTGTGCAGTTAGAACTTTGGACAAGTTACTAATCTCTTCAATTTTCTGTCCACAAAACAGGCTCACAAGGAAGATAAACTGACATTTAAATTAACGATGGTTTCATACATAAAATAAATAGCTTGATGTTTCCCCTTCCATTGGATCATGGATTTCTCAACAGAAAATGACTTTGGATTGAAAAGGAAGATTTTTGAAGTACAAGTAAGGATAGGATTTCAGCAATACTCTGTTTTCTCTCAACTGCAAAACACTTTATTCTGATTGGCAGGAAATAATCTTTGCTTCCACTTAACCGCAGCAGGTTTTTTTTCTTGAACAATTTTTCTTATAAAGGCAAATTAAGCGCACGAAGTTTTGTTATTTTAAAATCAGCGTGCACGAGAAACGAAGGATTCAAATGTAAGCATATATTTTTGGCCTAAAAGGAACTTACAGTTTGGCATACTTAACTGCAGTCAGCGTAGGAAAAAAATACACTTTCATTGTGAAGTCTCAGGTCTCTTCAGAAAAGAGTTTTCTCAAATACTATAATTTTAAATCAAGACAACCTAATTAAAATAGACAAATTAAGTATTTGCACTGTAATATTATCTTTTGTTTTCCTACATTTATTTTTGAGGTCTTCACTTAGAAAAAGACTGCCTGACAACCACGTAATAAATGGTTCTCAATTGAACCAGTTAGCAAGAATCTTCATTTGTGCATTACTACTCTGTTTCACTGTCAAGACAAAATCTTTATCAATTTCAGTGAGAAGTAGATTACTAATTCACTGTACTTATAAACCTAATAAAAGATGGAAGAAATTCTTTTCAGCACTTCCTGAATAATATAATCTGTACAATTATACTTTAGAGTCTGACCTTCACTTGCAGAAGTCTGAGACATGAGGGACTTGCCTTGTTATTTTGGGAATTGCCACATCATTTCTCAAAAACCTCTCTGAATTCTTTGCAGCAAGCTCTTTATGGTTATGCATATGTAACAGCTGTTAAGAAGGGATGGACACTTCACTTCTGAGCCAACACTTAGTATCTCAGAAACGAAAAGAGGCAAGTTGGCAAATACACCTGGTATTCCCAGTCTCACCATTGTGACAGGCATCGCAGAACATTCAGAAGTGTCTTGCCACATAGACATTTGTGACAGATTAAAAAGCTCTTTCTCTTTCAAAGTCTGTTTTTAAATTAAGACAGAAATTACTATGAAAATGAAGACCAGCATTCTTTATGCTCAAATTATTTCATCATATTAACCCAGTTTTTTCAAAAACCTTTACCTCTGAGGACAGCCACAGTTTAGGTCTATGCCATCTGCGAAAGGACAGACGATACGGGCAGCATCACACAAAACCTGTGCTTCTTTAGCAGCGAATTGAACAATCAATGGATGATCACCTACTCCAATGAAAAGATATTTAGAGATTTAAAAAAAAAGAAAAAGAAGAAATTCTAAATTTTGAGTGTTTTTTATATATTGAAAAGCTGTCTGGCCATGGTTCTGGGCAACTGGCTCTAGGTCACCCTGCTTGAGCAGGGGGGTTGGATAGTGTGACCTACAAAGGTCCTTCCAAACTCAACTATTTTGAGATTCTGTGAGCCCTAGATCACAAATAAATAAAGGTAGTTAACCAGTGGTTACTAAATGAGTATGTCTATCAAGAGAGGTGGGAATTCAGACAAACGTACGTCTTAGATGGTTGCTGGCTCAAAGTTGGTTTTTTTTTTTTTTTGACAGAAATTGGTCAGGTGCTTATCTTTCACAAAGACTATATATGAAACTAAGTATTACCTATTTTTCAGAAGCCTTCATGCTTCCCCTCGTAGCCTGCCCCTTCTTGTCTGCATGCTGCCCCTTCACTCTGTTGACACGGCTGTTTGTTTTGCCAGGTGGGAAACTTGCTTATGGAACCAACCTGTCAGAAAGCTTTACCCTTCCTTATGCCAGCCCATCTTTTTTCCTCTTCTGTGCCAACACGGCTGGTTTTTAACCACAATGCGATATGCAGAGTTGGAATGAGAACACATGGGCAGAGGCAGCTTTAGCCGCTTTGCCTCAAGTGGGAAACCTAAGTGTCAGTGCTCCTCAACTTGGGTCTGCTGAACTACTTGTCATTTACTAAGCCCCTGCAGAGCGCCAGATGGTCATTTGGAACACGCTCTCCTCTTTTACAGCTACTGCATTACATTAAAGGCATCTAAAAATATCTCAAAACAGTCTTAGCACTCACTTACCATATAAACAATTGCTGCAGTTAAGAGGAAGGGGGATATTTGAGCACTAATGGAAAGAGATGATCCAGCAAATGCACAAAGCAGGTGCACTTCTGGTACTGAAAAGACCACAAGTGCTTCTCACGATTTTTCTATTTTAGTGGAAAATAAGTAGTTCTTGAAGTAGTGGAGCTTAAGTCAGAAAGGGCAGCAGTACCCTCTCAATCAAGCTGAGACACTGCTAGAAGTTACCTAAAAATCCAGTGAGCAAAAAAAATCCCTTGCATGTTTTCAAAACAGTGTCCATTTAAGAGAGTGCTCTAGCTGAAGAGATTTACATTGCTGCAGCTAGTATTTTGCAATAATCCCACGCTCCTAGTTTTCTTGTTGAGCATTAAGTAACAAAAATACTGAGTCTAGCCATATTAAATTTTTTAGCAGCAGTCACAAGGAACATCTACCTCTATTTGAGAAATACACAACAAAGAAATATCAATGCTGAAGAAAATGGAAAACAGAAATTGCAATTGTAGGCTCCAAACCTACTCCACTAATTAGAAGACAAAATCCCCAAACAGCCAGGAAGTTAAACATAAAACCACAGTAAAATTTCACAACCTGTTGTGGAGCTACATGTTAAAAGCATAAATGCTAATAATGTAAATACTATAATCTTGGCAAAGCTGTCTGAGGCAGAATGTTTTAGAGGCCTATAAAATTAAGGTCAGCATGAAAGAGGTGAATAGGGAAAAGGTATTGTTTACAACACTAAAACATTTCGTTTTGTACCCACCCCTTGTGATCAGGCAGCAAAGTTACAGCACAATTTCCTCTTTGCCTGTCCCTGCATCCCCCAGAATACAATACATATCTGACCTATGGAACTTCAGTGCCACAGGACATTGTGTAGATCAGAAGTGTAAGTAAATTCAAAGGGGGCAAACTAGAGGCTCTGTGGAACTTTGAGCCATTGTCAGTTATATCCTTACTCATTTATTTTTACACAAAGAATTATTCATGCTCTTTAAAAGTTGAACTGCGCTAGTAAGTCTACCTGCGTTTCCCAATGTGACTTTTCTCTGTAACTGCTCTACTTGAATAATACACAGCCAGAAAATAGCCAGTGCTAAAATAATGAAATATACTTCCCCTGCTATTATACATATACTTATGAAACCACCAATTCAGCGGTCTGAATAGATTTTAAGTCATCACACTTCATAGATCCTACATGCTGATCTTACTAGCACATTAGCAGCACTTTCTTTATTCCTCCTGTTGCAGCCTATGCTTGTATGTTCCTTGTTACAGTCACTTCATGCCAGCAGATCTGTCCTGCAAGTGTCACCTCTTCCCACATATTTCATACCACTTTTCTCTTTTGCTTTACAGCCAGGACTCTGTACAACTACTTATACTCCTCCTTTTTGTATGTGTTCTGGTTATGTTTCTGTACCATGCCTGAAGCCTTGCTTCGCCTCATCAACCCCAGCCACGCTTCAACTGCCTGGGATGGATTTAATTTTTAAATTTATTTGAAGTTTATTTATAGCAGCCTGTGTGGTGTTCTGTTTTGAATTTTGAGGAAAACAGCGTTGATAATGCACCAATGTTTTGGCTGCTGCTGCTGCACAGTACTTGCGCAGTGTCAAAACTTTCTCTTTTTCTCATTCTGCGCCCCACCCCCCAAAACAGATTGGGGTGGGCAAGAAATTAGGAGTGCACACAGCTGGGACAGCTGATCCAAACGAGCCCAAGGAATATTCCATACTGTATAACATCAAGCTCAGCAATAAAACTGGAGTGGTAGGGGAAGAAGAAAGTGGTTTGGGACATGAAAATTGTGTTCCAGTGTGGCCCTTGCTTGGAGACTGGCTAGGCACTGGTCTGCTGGTGTAAGGTGGAAAGTGATTGCCTTTGCATCACTTGGGTTTTTTCCTCCTTCTTTCCTTCACTTATTAATCTGTTTTTATCTTGACCCATGAGTTTTTCTTGCTTTTGGTCTTCCTGTTCTCTCCCTGTGCTGCTGGGTGGATAGAGGAGGAATGAGCAAGCAGCTGTGTGGGCGCACAGCCGCTGGCCAGCTGTGTGTGGTCAACCCACCACACATTTAATCAGTCTGGGGGCCCCCATTTCAGGTGGGGACATTTTCCACACTACCACTGGAATGTGCTTACTCTCACCTAGAATATTTCTGTGGTTTTACAATCAATCAGATATGGTATACCAAAATTGTTAACGGATGTCAAGTTGTGTAACAAACTTCATTCACTTGGCCAATTTGGTTTATCACCACATAAGACATTCTGAAAAGGCAACGGTTTCTTAAAAATAAATACCTTTGTTTGTTGTGAATTCGCTGTCTCTAGCTTTTTCAGATCTCACAAAATCAGCTGCCACTATCATTGGCGTGTAACACAAATCGCAACTGTATTTCCTAACCAAGGTTCTGAAAGCCAACCTGCAGACACATGAAAATTAAGAGACAAATAGTAAAGACATTTTTCTGATTTCTGAACTAAATGCTGTTCTGACATGCAGTACTGTGGGGATGTCCAAGTATAATCATAAGACAAAACATGCCCCCTATCTATCTCCATCTTAAATAATTAAAGGATAAAAAGTAATCATCCCGGTTATCACAGTCAGGATAAACTCCTCAGAGGAAATACACTGTAAATATAGTTGACGTGACAGTTACTTACTTTGAATAGCGGACCATAGGGGCGCATATTTTTACAACTTGCCCAGAATGAAACAAATCCACGGGATCTTTTCGTTGGCATTGTTTAGTTTCTACGATGTCACCAATCATGTATAATTAGCAATCCTTTTAGCATCTGGAAAAACAAGCGGCGTTTGAAAGACAAGCCACTCCGCTATTTCTCACAGGCCACGCGGCAAACCATTACATCTTAAACTGGACTCGCTTTTCGGTAAAGCATCCCGCCAGAAGCCCCTCACTCGCTCAGCGTCAGGAACCGCCACCCGAGGCCGGCCCAGGGGTTGAGGGCAGCCCCCGGCCCGTCCCACAGGCCTCACGGAGGCAGATTTCCCTCACGTCCGCCTGCTCCAGCCCAGGCCCGCCGTCTCCCGCT
>NW_009649741.1:394111-456810 GCF_000708025.1 Charadrius vociferus | reverse complement strand
GATCGGCGCTGCTGCGGCTGCTGAGCGACCCCCTCCTCGGGGGGTCTTGCTGTGGTCGCTTGCTGCTAAAGGGCAAAAAAAAAGTTCACTGAAAGGGGGGACGAAGGTGCTTTGTAATATTAGTATGTGCTGTCTGGAAACTCGGGTCTTGCGTGAGCCAAGATAGTCATTGCAGTATCGTTAATTTAGTAGTTTATAAACCAGTACCGTTGTAAGAGTCGGGTATGATTTCATGAAGTTGTGTCTCGTGCCACTTCCGTCCTCAGCGACTTGAAGGTGACTGGGGTGTGTTTGATGACGGGTACAGCCTCAAGAGCCTCACCCTGGTTACACTGTAAAGTTTAAAGAAGAAGGTATCGGTACCTTTTAATGTATGCTACTCAAGAAAAGGCTGTGGGGGCTAAAGGAGCGTGTGTCTTTTTCACCGTTTACACCAGCTCCCCCACAGTCATCAAAACTTGTTTCTCTTGTTTGTGGTCTACTCTCAAATCAGTGTCTCATTTGTATTATGCGACGTAGAGAACATATACTTTACACTTGATGAAATTGAAGGTCAGAGAACTGTATGCTTTAGGTCCATAAATATTATTTAACTGTTTTAAAGTATGAACATAAAATCTAAATCTTTTTCAGAATGTTATGCTGACTTCTTCAGAGAAGACTTTGATGTGAAAGCTTACACTTCTCAGTCTATCCATCAGGCTGTGATAGCCGAGCAACTGGCAAAACTTGCCCAAGGTATTAGTCAGTTGGATAAAGAGCTTCATTTACAAGTAAGTTTAAAGCATACCTGTTATTCTGGGATGATTGATATAAACTAGTCAAAAGCTTAATAATCTTATGATCTTGTTACTCCTGAAATTGCCCACTGCATTCTGCAAGCAGTAACTGAAGGTACAACTTGCAGCAAAACTAGTAGTGAATCTGAAACTTAACTCAGTCAAGCCCGCTCTTAATACTCTTACTAAGAAGCCATATACTGCTTTAACACGCCTCCACGCCTTCAGAAAGGCTTTTGAGTTTGGATAGTAGAAGGCTTTTTGGTAAAATCTACCCAGACACTGCAGATCTACAGTGGACCTTGGAATGAGAACATGCTAAGTTTCTGTGCAGTTTCAAAACCTGTTTCTTCCCTCTCCCAATTGGCGAATTCTGCGGGAACTGGTTTCTAAATGTCGTAAATAGAAAAGAAAACATTAAAAATATGAATATACGTTACTGCTGTGTGATTAATAAGCTTACCTATACAGCTATTATGTATGAAGGTGTGTTGAAATGTGATTGCTCTGCTGGCTTTAATTCGAATGTCAGCTATGCTGCAGTTACTGACCCTCTTCTTGTTCTGAGCTTGCTGCTTTTGTGAATTAAAATGTGTTCTGAAAGCTCTTTCATCTTTAAGGTGTGGCTGCTTTTTCCTGTATCTGCCTAATGTGGGGTAGATGATGATATATTAATATTCCTTTCAGGCACACATCCCCATTTTTCTGTGTTGATTTCTCTATTTTGTCTTTTTTAAGGTTGTTGCAAGACATGAAGACCTGTTGGCCCAAGCAACGGGAATTGAATCCCTGGAAGGTAAATACCATTATATTGTGCTTGCTACTTAAAATGGAGGAAGCACTTTATAGTCTGTGCAGGGAATGTCATTCACTGCCAGCTTTGGCCCCCAATGTTAAGGTTACAGATCTTACTTCTGAGGAGTAACGTGGCAGCTTTTTTTTTTTTTTATGTCAGTAGATGGAGCTCCAGGGAGGAGATTTGGCTGATACTTCTCTGGAGTAACTACTTCATAGAAAACTGTATTTTCATAATCAGTTCTGAGCAACTTTAGTAATGAAGTCTTTTTAACGTTTTAATATATTTTTCTATATAAGCCTAATTTTGTTGCAACATTATCTGATATCTATTGCCAAGTACCAAGTCTGTGTGTGTTGTATATGCATGTGTTGTGTAATTTGCAAATCTTAACCAAAGAGGCTTTAACACATAATCTTAACTGCATTGAGATATTTTTTCCCTAGTAAGGGGCTACTAAGTTCAATACATACCTTGGTGTTATTCCCCTGTTTGGGATCTGGATTTTAACATAAACTGCTGACTTTCAAGTGCTTTACTTAGGAACCATGGAATCTGTATAGCAAAATGCTTGCAGTATATTGTTCTTGTTCCAGGAGCTCATTAGATCTGCCATTCTGCTCTTTTTCACTTGCTGGTAACTTCATATGTGTGTGTTTTTTGTTTGTTTTTTTTTTTTTTCTCTTCACAGACAGATATTTACCTCTATAACATGTTAATTTGCATATACTATGCAATTACTATCCAAACACATTCCCTTTTCCTTTTCCATTTTGTAACTTGCTAAGTAATTTATCTTTGTTCCTTCTTCTGCTTGCAGGTTTTGGCCTAACCAGAGAGTTTCTGGTTACTGACAGTTATAGTATCTCCTTAGTCTTTGGAACTTGTTGGATACAGTATTCAAACGTTAGCATTTGCATATAGCTATAAAAATAAAGAAATGCCTATTTAATCTAGCAATGGTAGCTCCCAAACAGCTTTTAAAACAGTTGGAAAATAAGCCTAGGAAGACTGGAATCTGTGTTCATCCTCCAAATAAGAAGTAGGTAGGAATTTGGAGTCAATCTTGTGATTGATAAATACCTCCTAGTCATGATCTTCAGTAATATGTGCTCAGTGGAATTGTATTTTCTGAAATCATGGTTGTTTCTGAAGGCATTCCTTCCTGAAATTGCTCTGAGAAAGAATGAAGTACTTCAAAACAACTGTTCAGTTATAAACCGTTTCTATAAGGAAGGCGTGATAAATAACATGTGCTTTACAGCTAATAACCCAAAGAAAAATAAAATCTAATTCATCTCAAATTTGTTGAAATTTCTCCATATACTTAGAGTTACGTTCCTTAATAGGCCTTTTCTGTGTGTGAGGTAAGGAGAAGCATGCAGAGATTCCAGTCCCGAAAAGTATATGATACTTGAGACATCAGTAGACAATTCAGTCTGTAGTTGCCAGGAAAATCAAAAGTCTGTGCACACAAAGATGATGTTTTAAGTTTTGCAAAACTTTCTTATCTCTGCCCTGCTTGTGCTACATGTGGTCTATGGTCACTGTAGAGAAACACTGAGTCAAGATTCTTAAGAACAAGAAAAGATGGATGTCAATAGAAATTTTGATTATGAAGTTAGAAACACATAGCTCTTAGTGTGTTTATCAAGAAAGTTAGTAAGTGAAGATTATGGAACTGATTCATAGCATGCACAATCATTTGGATGTGTGAAAGTGAATTTCATTGAATGTTTCAAAGTGATATACCCTGCTTGTGGAGGCCTTTCTTCTTTAGGTCTGTGCACTTTTTTTAATGGTACATTGAAGAGAGTGTACATACTCTCTTCTGTCTACATGTAGCTCAATAGGTATCTTGAGCTGCCTGTTAGAGTCCAAATTGTTGACCCCCACAACAAAATAGTGTCTTGCACAGCTCAGCTAGCAAAATTTCAAGGAAGTTGTATTAAAAGTGTATTTAAAAAAAAAATTCACTTTCAGTGTTTCTGAGTGAAAATTTCAGTATTTCTCAATGAACATCAGTATTTGTGTCTTTTCTTGAGCTACCTATTAGCTCAAGATAGGCTAAATAGTATGGTCCCATATCCTACACAGCAGATGGAGAGGGTAGATTGCCTTTTCACCCCTCCTAATTCTGCCTTCTGGCAAGAGAACTACTGTCTGCTTTATAGCAATGTCACAGTCATAGATGCAGCAATGTCATGCTACTGGCCCTCCCCCATTATTGCAATGTAGAGTAGAAAATTCAGCTTATTTTGCCAACTTTTCACTCATGTCTTTTTTTCTCGTGTCTTCATCCTCTGATGTGTGAGACTTGCATGCTTACCATTCCATGTATAAACGTCAGAGAACTCCCGAGTCTCTCATAAGCCAAGCTGATAATTCTGAAATATGGAGAAGATGGGAGTTGGCATATTTATACAAAATACGTGAGAAACTGTCCCAGTACAGGACAAAATAATTATCAGTAGTTACGTTTATCTTCCATCTTACTGTATCATATCGCAGTTTTATCCAGTTCAATGATGACATGCTTGTAAGCAGGCCTTTACAAAAATGTGGTATGTTTGAGAATGCTAAGAATAACTGGAACAAAATAATTTCATAGGCCTGGGTTTGCGTAACTTAATTAAATTCTCAGCAGGCTGATTCCATATTGCAAAAATGACTGCTACCCTTGACTACTTTGTTTGCAATTTAACAAGAAAAGAGCAAGCATGCTTGTGGGCTTTCTTTGTGCTGCTTTGCCAAACTAATCTGGAACAAACATGATTAGGGTAGTTTGCTCTGTTTGTAATCTAAATTAGATGACCTCACAAGGACATTGGTACCCTGATTTTTGCTAAAGATGCTTATGCACAGGAAGAAAATGTTGAAATAGAATTTGTTGTCTTCTCAGTCCTCTTTGTCTGTTGGTTTCTCTGAACTGTCTAGTCACTATGCTAAATAAATAGTTTTAAATAGGTTGTGCCATTTTGTATATCATGTTCAGGTGTTTGTACCAGGTTATATGCCTTTGAACAGCAGTCCTTATGGTCATTCTCTTAGAAAGCAACATGTTCTAAATATTGATTGAAACTTAACATATAATGAATTTCAGAGTGATATTTCTTCTGTAGGTTTGTGTTGTCTACCAATATATCTTCCATAACATTAAGAGAGTGACCTATTACCTGCTCAGTTTATTTCCAAATATACTGTGTTTTGTTCATTTCAATCTGTTTGACTGGCTTTGTTGTGAAGGGGGAAACTGTTGGGGTTTTTTTAATGCTAAAGTAGTCTGCAGTCATTACTATGATTTGAAGAGTAGTTCTTTCTATAATTGGCAAGTGTTTCATGTAAAAAATCTGCTTTATTTTGCAGGTGTCCTCCAAATGATGCAGACTAGAATTGGTGCTCTACAAAGTACTGTTGATAGGTATGCCGTTCATTATGTGATTGGAAAATAAAAATTCTTAATTGTTGTATCATGTTATTTATTAATACCGCTATAAATAATTTTCTCTTCTTATTTTTAGAATTAGAGTCAAAATTGTTGACCCCTACAACAAAATAGTGTCTCGCACAGCTCAACTAGCAAAACTTCAGGTAAGTTGTATTAAAAATGTATTTTAAAAAATATTTTTCAATATTTCTGAATGAAAATTTCAGTATTTCTCAATGCACATCAGTATTTGTGTCTTTTCTTGAGCTACTGAGAAGTGCTTCATATTGCAAAGTAGGAAACTGACCCTTGCACTAGCTGAGTGAGTTTTTGTGGGGATGGAGGGAAGAATGAAGGGTTATCTGAGTACGGATTAATGAAATTCTCATTACTGTTTGTGTAATATTGACATTTAATGTTATGGTGCCATTGTGTAGAAGATACTTTTCTCGAAGTTAATGCATACTTGACTGCGGCTTAGTAAAGAGTTTGGGAATTAATTCTTTCAAAATACTCAAGATGCAACTTATAAAGCCAATTGCTGTTCTGGAGTTTTATAAGCCCAGGTATATAGTTGTCCCTGTCTTTTGAATATGAGTCGAGTCTACAGGAGAATGTAGATCTCTGTTAGAGGATAGCAGTGGGAGAGAGCTTATCGCAACTATGATGAGATAAGTGTCAAACACTTCCATTGTTAATTTTATAATGGTTGAAAACTATTCCATAGATCTCCAATCATGTAGCTGCATTTTATTCAGTCTATGGTTTGAAAAGCAAACATCTCCAAATCCACAAGTGTTTCATAAGTTATTGTTTGAACTATTTGCATTCACAAGTTTACCTTAGCTTTGCAGAACTAGGAACTTATCTTTTAGTAGCTGAAATTTGAGCTGTGGATATACACTCAAGTAGTTTGCCGTCTGTAGGTGACTGTTGTTGTACAGCAGAGTAGTTGAAGCTGCAAACTGGTATGCAGTTTCTAGTCTAGGGGCTTTTGGAGCAGCTGCACTAGTCTCTCGGCTGAACTTCTATTATTTTCTACGTTGCTTTCAGTAGCAGTGATTAACACTGTTTTCCACCAGTTTGTCCAGCTGCTTCTCCTGTTCTTTACAATTCCAGCTGTTACTGTTTTTGCCACTGGGCAAAACTTCCATGACTTCTATGTGGCAGGTTAGATGCTGATTTTTTTTCGTTCTCTGATGTATGTGGCAGCTGTGGAAGGGGCTGTGGGAATTTGGGGCTAAAGATGAAGATCATTTCTGCCCTGACCTTACACTAAGTCACACTGTAGAAGGACTTCTAAGAACAGTGAGTCCCTGAACTTAGGAAATGTTTCTTGGGTGGTCTTTGCTTCCTCTTTGCTGTAGCAGGGTTACGTAGATTTTCCTGTGATGTAAAAGCAGCGTGCGTCCAGGGTCAGCATTTCTGAGCTTGTGGTTTGTGATATCTGGCTGTTCTTGGCTGTAAGTCAGAAAAAAGGAATGCAGGGTAAGAGGAGCCTGCTAGGCTACCCTTCCTAGCATCCAAGTCCACTGACTTACCTCAACGTAGAAAGAGGAACAATGATTCCAGCTTCTCTGCCAGTGAGACTCCATCCTTGGCACGAGAGCTACTGTCCCTTCTTGTATTGGCGGATACATAGCGAGTGCTTTGTGTTGCACTGTGCTGCTGGGAGCAGTTGAGGGTCAGCACACCTGAATTATGAAATTAAGCTGGACTTGAGGAGAGTTGAGTCAATAGGCCTTTGAAATCTAAACTCTGTTGCCTCCCCGGGGTGCACTGCTGTGGTGTCTCTTTACCTGGCTGCCTTGTTTGTTCAGAAGGGAAGGGCAACAGCACAGCAAACAATTAACTTCCTAGTCGTTGCAGGGCTTATGACTTGAAATTGCTCCCAAATGCAGGATTTGTGGCATGGGACACTTTCAGACTTGCTAACTTTATCAGTTGATGCAGAGTTGGTAGAATAAGTACAAAAAGGTAGATGACTGATAAAAGAGGTGGTGCTTTGTCAAAATCTGTAGGGTTGGCAGGTATGTTTTGCTGAACTATGTGGTGTTTAAGTGCCTCTTGTACTCGTGATGGCATGATTTTAGTGCTTCTCAATTGATTGCTGTGGGACTGCTCACAAACTGAAGGAATATTTGGCTTGCATAAAGCTGGATTTTGCCATCCTTAATTGTTTTTAATATAGTCTGGCTTTTTCATAAACATTCTCACTGCAAATTCATTGTCAAACTTCAAATCTAGTCCTGAATTCTAAATCTCTGCTGTGAGCTTGTGTATTATTATGTCTTGCTCTGCTCTTAGAACTTCGTGGCATCCCAAGGGAGCAGCAGATGCACAAAGCTTACTTCCTACTTTAAGTCATACTGTCCTCTTCTGAGTCTTTTCATAGTAGATCACAAGCTAAATGGGAATAGTTAACAGCTGAAATATGCATATGAGTTTGTCCTTCAGAGGGTTATTTTCTGTGCAGCTCTGTTTAACCAAGTGTTTCTGCATGTTCTCTTAGTTTCAGATATCTCAGTGTTTGAAAATCCTTTGAAAAGCTAAATTTTTAAAACCTTTTAAAAAAATAATAATTATGTTTTTTAAAGTTACTATCTCTTTTAAATGTTCACCAGTAACAGATTTCATGCGGGTGCTACCAACTAAATAGTAAATGTAGCTGAAGATAGTGGACTGTCTCATCTTTCTTTGGGTTCTGTTACGTATACATTCAATTACATTATGATCTAGCAGATATATGCGATTGCATGCATGAGGTACGCACTGGCACATTTTCAAGTGGTCCTCTCTTTATAATTAAGTCTTCTTTCAATAATTTCGTAAAATTAACTGGAGATTAAAAGTAAGAGGCTTTTTGATTGCTCGAATTGTAGCAATGTCTCTTAGTGTTGATATGTTGCTTTAAAATTCAGCAGATAACTTGACATGTAATGTCCAGAAAAATTGAGTTTTATTTTTAATTTTACTAAAACCACTGGGACTAACTCAGGCTGCTGGCCTTTTCCAAATTAATTCTTGCTTGAACTGTGGAATTCGTTCTTTCTTGGATAAAAGCATCTCCTTTAGAAAAGCATACTACATTAACTCAGGAGGGGAATGTTTCTTCAATTAATTCAGACTTCTGTTATGCAGGTGGTCAGGTTAGAGGATAGAGCATCCAGGAACAGCTCCACTATGAGATAAAATTTTTTATTTCTGTTACATGGTTCTCATGTATTGCAGTGACTGGGAGTTGTTATTAAGTTGAACAACTCATGTAAATGGAAATACTTGGGTGAAACAAAATCTTTGTCAAGGGCACGATGCAGTAGCAATCACTGCGAAGTTAAGAGTGCATCTTGGGTGTCTTTAGAATTTTCTCCTCCTTCTAATTCACAGGGCCAGAAGTTAAAACTTTTTTTTTTTTTCTTTTGTATCTAAATGTAACTTTTTCCATCTCTTACTCAGTTTGATAGTCCTTTTAAGAGATTGTATCTTGGGATAGGAGACAACGAGCAACAATCAAATGCAAAAGAAATAATCTTTTGGCATGTAAAGTAAAAGATGGTCAGAAGATAACTGAAGTTGAATTCCTAGGGAAAAACGATAGCCAGAAGTACACAATTGGATTAGAGAGTAATTAAATTTGAAAACCAAGTAGTAATACTATGCCCTCTTATTTGGTGAAGCACAGTGCACTGTATAAAAAGCTGGTTTTGATTCATGTTGCAAAAATTTAGTTCGCAGATGTGAAAGTGATATATGGATCAAGATTTTTTTAATTGAAGAAATGAATTAATAAAAACTAATACGTTAATCTCTCAAAGGAGGATAATCCCCACTTGGTTCTCACTAATGGTAATAGAAATCATGTGGTTAAGTTGTCTTAGAATGCTTAGGAAACTTGCACTTCAGACTGTGTGATACAGAGCCAAAAGCAGTGAGAGTAATTTGTGCTTTCGGTAATTTGCCTCAGTGGTGCTTTTTCTAATTTTCCCTCTTTGTTCTTTCTAGATGTTTAATAAAATTAAAACTATAAATATTTGTGTTTTGATTGGTTTGTTCTGGCATAGAGAAGAGATGGAACAAGTTGTGCAGTCCACTGAATATTGGTTGAAATGACTCACTTGTGTATGTTTTCATATGTGCATTTTAACATTAGTTTTCAAGACATTAACTTAAATATAAAACAGGGGTTCAAATTCTCTCAGATAGCAAATATTTTTTAAAGTAATTTTAATTGAATTTTGGTATCCATAAGATAAATATTTCAGGAGGCTTTGTCTTCAATACCAGGGAAGATAACTCAGAACAACTGTCTTGTTCCAAATTTCGCATTTAGCTCTCTTGTTAATCTGATTGCAGATGTTGGACTGCACCTGTGACTGTACCGAAATCCACATACTGTTTTACCTTCTCCTGAATCGCATTTCTGAATACTAGTTTAGATGTTACACACATCACACAACGTTGCTTTCCCTGTCCACGTACCTCCGAGCCCCACTGACCCAATCCAGCCCTAGAGGAACTCTACACTTGACATAACACTTACTGGTTCTCTGTCTCTATTATTTACTGTGTAGAAGGAAAAAAACTATTTCAAGATCTTAGTTGAGTGGAAAATTATGGAAGTATTATGTTTGATTCAGATGTCAGCAATGCCTTTTTTTCTAAAACAGTGCTAACGAAAACATACACAAATATGTTTCCTGGAAATCTACATATGCGTCCATCTTCTTACTTTTTAGCCAAGAATGCAGCGTATTTTAATAAAGCTGTGAAAGAATGTGAAATAACATTTGGCTGAATGAAGGTGACTGGCCTTATGAAAGTTTTGCTGAAAATGAGTTTTTACATATATTCCTACTATAAGAGTCAATATCTGTAATAACAATTTAACCTTTCAAGTTTTATTGTCCTCACTGAAGTAAGTGCTGCCATTTTGCTTATTTTGGATCAATATTTGATTGGCAAGGCCAACTTCTTAATTTTACTAAAACTTACAGAGAGGAGGAATATTGAGGAGAGATGCACAATGTAAAATAAAGCTCACTTCTAGTTAGAAATAGAACATGTCTCTGTCATAGTGTTCTGAGTTTCCTTTTTTTTACTAGTAATGAGAGCATGATCTCAGTAGCCCTGTAAATGTAATTACCAGCTTTAGAAAGTATTGGTCTGTGTTGCAAAAAATCATGTTAAAAATACCGAAAAAAAAAGAAAGTTATTTCAGTGTTTTCTAAAGTTCCTTGGTTTTATTCACATTCATATTTCCTTTTTTGGCTAAATTATTTCTGTATTTGAGACTTATTATGTGATCATAATGTACTGATAATATCCCCTAATGCTACAATTTCTCTGCAGGCTGCCTGTGACTTGCTGCGGAGGATAATACGCATCTTGTATCTCAGTAAGAGACTTCAAGGACAACTGCAAGGAGGAAGCAGAGAGATAACAAAAGCTGCCCAGAGTCTCAATGAACTTGGTGAGTCCTTAGTTACTTCTAGAGGCATTTATAGGTTGCGCTCATATGATTCACACTAGTGTCTGACTTAAAAACCAAAGAAACCCCCAAAACTTTTTACTATGGTTCTTGCTGTCTATTTCCTGATTTGGATTGAGAAATGGTATGGACAGAACTCATTAGTACTTTCAATTTTTTTCATATGACTTCTCTAGATAAAGATGTTTAATAACATGAAGATTCTATGACAATAATTTGTGTTCTTTTGGGCAACATTTTTTTTGTGAAGCAATTAATTTCTTAGTGGTTTGTGTTTGTATAAAATGCCTTCCGAGGCAGCAGATATATAGTTAGCTTTTCGAAGACATTGCGCTACAATAAGGCGTAGTTTGAATTACAGATTTACAGAAAATCGTTGTCCCTGTGACCTTTATGAAAGCCATATGTGGTATGATACACAGATGCTTAACCCAGTTCAGATACTGGAAGCATTCTGCTGCAGTAGTGGCTAATTTACCCCGTATTTTGTTGGCTTCTAAGAATAATGGTGAAATAGTTCTCATGAAGCTCATGTTACATGAGTCATGCTAGACTGTTTTCCATACTTGAGCTAGCTTTGGTACTTCTACACTGTGCTGCAGGATGCAGTGAGGAACATCACATTGGATCAGTTGTTGGTGCCGTATATGGTATCTTGTCAGCTGTTTCTCCTTTGGTTTAATGGCATTCAAATTTTGGCTTCCACAAATAGGTTGTGGGAGGGCTGAACTATCAAACATTCAGAGTCGTCCTGAGGTTTATTGTGCATATTTGTCACGACTGTTCTTTTTATACTGTGTAATCAAAAAATTATTGGACAATGACATAGTCTTATAATTAGCAGATGCTGTGTTGCAAATGGGAAGTTTATATATTTATGTAGTATATCAGTTTGGCTGAAGCACTTAGGCATCAATTGTAGCATTCTAAGCTAAATTATTTTTTCTGATTTTCTGTTTTTTCTAATTTTTTAATTTTCTTTCAATTTCGGTCTCACATCTTCAGGATGTATAAAGCAATACCATCTTTTAACTACCTGAATTACAAGTCTTGTGGTATTAATCTGAATGCTAGATCCTATTCAAATAATTAGTACAATTTAATGGTAAAATCTGGACGTTTATCTTGTGTAGTTTTTAGCATTTCTTTCTTTTAAAGAAAATGCCTTTTATTACTCTCCTTCCTCTCTCTTTTTTTTCCTTTCACCATTTTAAAAAAGTGTTTCCACATTCTTTTGTTAAAGTGTCACAGTCTTTTGAGTTTCTTGTTTTCAAATACTTGGTCTTTTCCTGAAGCTTAGAAAAGTCTGAGTAATTATTATTTTTAAAGATGAAGGAAAACGTGTTCCCTTAGGAAGCCCTTTTGAATTTCATTCTGCAGTCTATAGGGAGGAGCCAAGGCTTGTGGTCCTTAATTTAATCCTTAATTGTAAATGTCTTATGGCCAGGTAAAATCCCTTGTCTACTAGCATTTCTCTCTGCCTCTCTTTACCTGCTATCTCTTCCTTTCTTCTCTCTTACCTCTCCGTCTGCATCCCTCCCTCATCTTTTGGTTATCTGCTCTTTGTTATCCTCTGCTGCCCTCCTTGGCTGGTCTGAATTCTTATGCCTCCCAGCTGGCCATGACGCCCAGCAGCCCAGTGGATGGGAACACCCTACTGAGGAGTTGCTGGCATGGTGGGCTGGATGTATCTGTCCTGTGTGGTGAGGTGGTGGCTTACCTGGTATGGAGTAGCTCTGTTCAGAGGAGAGGAAAGTGCACAGTGGCTGGAGTCAACACGGTTCAAAGTACTGCAATGGGAGTTAGTGGGGAGGTGGTGTGTTGAAGGGAGGCTGGATTTTGGGGTAGGGCTGGGCTTCCGGCCTTGGAAAGCATTGGGATGTGCAGGAGATCTGTAGGGTAGAGGTGATGGTGGTGGTGGGGCAGGAGAGCAGTGAGGCTGTGGCGACTTGGGGTGAGGTTGTGCAAATGCTGTGCTTCAGAAAGATGGAAAAAGTGATGTGCTCTGTGGCATCGGGACGGTGAGAAGCATGGGGAATAGACACTGGACACTGGTTATTCAGTGGTGAGATATGAAAGCTTTGGGAGGACTTGGGAAGTACCACAACATCTGATGGTAGTGAATAGATGGTAGACATGAGTGATGGGAAAACCTGGTATTGGATAGGGAGCTCTGCGTCTTGGAGGCTTGCTTTTGAACTGGGGATCATAACCAAGATTAATAGTAATTTGTGGTTTTAGCCAGGTATTTCTGAATATGCCTTTCAGCTGTCATTCAGAGAAAAATTCTTCCCATTGTTTGTTACCTTTCTGTTGTACGTTTGGTGCAATGTAATTTCTGCTTTGTTGAAATCAGCAGCACTGTGATATTACCATGAAAGCTTTGCACTTTCTATGGTATAATACACCTTTTATTGCTTATAGATTATTCTGGGTGGAATCTTGGGATAACTGGCCATTTATTTTTATGTACTGTTATAGTCTGTATGTATCTCTGGGGGACACAAACGTGTGTCTGCCCGTTTATTCAACATATATTTCCTCAGCAAATCTATGTTCGTTCGTTTACAGCTTTTACTTAGAAGTGTCTTGAAGTTTATTTTGCAGTGATGGGAAGAGAGATGATAAAAATATAAAATCTTGGAATTAGGTAGCAATATGGGTCAATCAGAGGAACTACAAGAAACGGTAGCTTTTACTAAGAAGGGTTTTTTTATTGGACACTCTGTTAAGTTGCTAGAAGTCTGCAGATCTTCAGTTTCAGTGGATGTTGTTAGGAACTTTACTCTGAAAACATTTGGTAATATTTTCACCGAGATCTCTACTTAAAGCTAAAGTAGTTCTAAAATTCGTCTGTGACAGACTTTCGCATTCTTTTAAATTAACTTCCTACTTTGGCACAGTGAGAAGAACAACTGGATTCTTTCTAATTTTTAGAGATTAAATGCGATTAGTATTTATATGTGTCTGTGTATATACATATATAAACCCTAAATTTTCTTCTGCAACTCCTCCACTTCCTAACACACTTCTTCGGGTTCTCTAGCAAAGTAGAAACAGAGCTGTGATAGGCCATTGAACAAGCTATTAGCTGTTTCTCTGGTAATGATTCCTCATATTATACAGTCCAGTTCAGCATATGGGTATGTAAAGTGGCATATTCAGATGTCACACAGTGCCTAATACAGTGAATTACATGCCCCGACTATGCTTCTTGGTGATATTTTAATACAAATATTTTATAAAGTGAAAAAGAAACATTCCTAATCAAGTTTAGACAATAGAACGTGACAAGAAAATGGTACACTCTACAGTTCCCTTTCACAAAAGAAATTCTGCAGGTATTAAAAAAAATCTGTCTTCTCTGTAGGCATGCAGACATTACTGTCAGTAACAGTGGGCAGTAGCTGATCAGATGAAGATGAAAAAATTCTTAGTTGTGCAGTGACTGGCTAGCTTGACTCTGGACAGGTTGTTAATTCCATCTATCAGTTATAGAGCTAGCTCTGGACAACAAAGGATTTATATCTTTAGCTTGTTAAATACCTATAACTGATGTCATCATTATTCATATAAATGCCTAGACTTATTTTAATTATAATAAACTCCTAGTCCCTCTCTATGGTTGTATTATAATTTATTTCACAGCAAGTGAATTTATTTGCTTGAATGACCTTGTGAGGGTATAATACTTGTAGGCAGGCTTTCACAGCAGCCATAATTTTTCTCTTTTGTAAACTCAAAGTTAGTCTGTGACTAAGCTGTGCAGCCATAAAATGGAGGGTAAGGAGTCTATTGAAAGAAGGATTTTATTGTCTTCAGTATAAAAGTTGTTCCCGGACGATACTACGTTCCATGTAACTTAGGAGAAGAGAGGATGGGGGAAGATGGGACCAAGATCTTACTTTAAAGTTAAATAATTCTAGAGAAAAGGCAAAATATTGTCAGTTACAGAAGTCTAGCTAAAATGGAGAAAACCCTACATATGTTTTGAGTTCTTTATAAAAAAGGAGCAAAACTTACACGTGGCAGTTATTTAGGCTTAATGTGACATTAGAAGACTTAAGGGAAGTTCAAAGATGTAAAGCTCAATTTAGATGGTACTTGTAAAGAAGTGTAGCTTGGATGGAGAAAACTGAAGTTAGTGAGGACATGCATGATACTGGGTGAAATATAATTTGAAATAAGTTTTTTGGCTATGCCTGGAAGACCTCTTTGTAGCTGGCATAATGTAGGTGGTGGTAGCCCTGTCTTCTAAAGTACACTCCAGAACTAGTGACATGAGCACAAAGGTGACAGTGATCTTTGGCCTGAAAAATTCTCTAGCGGAAGGTAGAAAAAAAATTGGACTCAGTGCCTTTCTAAGGTAAACAAGAGATGTAATGTTATCATTTAAACAAGAAAAAGCCTGGATATAGCCAATATGTCTGGTAGAATAAAAATTAGAGGAAATGGGAGGAAGAAAATTACCTCATCTGCCTGCCTTAATAGGGATTGCGTTGGTGGGGCCTTGTCTTGTCTAGTATCGAGGTTTCTGTGTTTCAGTGTGCTTTTCTAGTATTCCTACTACGTGTAGTACCCTCGAGTTTCCACTGAAAGGGATCACCATAGTAAAGACTGTGAAGTTATCTATAGTATTACATTGCTTGTCACCCAGTTTGTGTCTTACAGTAATAAAAAATAACACTTGGTAGAGGGAATTAAATTTCTTTGTGAAAATTCAGTTTCTTTTTACACTTAGTTCTTGCAGTTATGTGTTGTAGTAACGTCACAGAGTCTATATTTTCCCCATCTTTGAAATTGCTTATGACATTAATAGAACAAAATCTTTCCAAATATTTTAAACCTAAGTAGTATATTTTTCTTCTTCTTTGTTGCTGTTAAAACATGGACCTATTTCATAGAAAGGAGAGTATGTTCTTTTGTGTGTGTGTATATGTATGTTTATGTATATAAATATTTATAAAAACAAATATAAACAATATCTATATTTATCCTAATGTATCTCAACTGCTTTTCAAGAGTAATCTCATTGTTCTTAGTGGTTATCTTTCGGAAGTCCTGGGGAGAGAGATGAGATTCCAGAAGATGGGAGAGCTTGCTTTAGTGAAAATAGAACTCACTGGCTCATATTTTATTTGGACAACTCAAACTAACTCGACTTCCTTAAGCAAAGAAACTCTAGAACAAATAAACTATTTGTAGGAGTTTATAATGTAGAAGTGCTATTAAATGGTAGGCCACATAGATTTATCAAGAATGAATGCTGTTTAACCAATCACATTTTCTTTGTTGACAGAATAACAGGTCTTAGAACTAGAGAGATCAATGACTGTCTTGTAGTTTGATTTAAATAGGGCTCTTGACACCTTGTCACACTAGCAGGGTCAGCAGTATAATCCAGATGAAAATGTTGTGCAGTGAATGCAGAAGTTTTGAGAAAACCGCAGCCCAAAAGTCATCATCATTTGTTCACTGTTGCCCAGCAATGAATCAAGTGGGGTTTTGTTGAAATGTGTTCTGCAGTTGGCTTGTGTTGGCGTTAATGATTTGAGTGATGTGATATGGTATATCCTTATTAAATTTACAAGCAATAATCAAGCAGAGAAGAATGGAAAGTGTGTTGGGAAACAGGATTAGAATGAAGAATATTGTTAGTAAATTGGAGATACGTCTTAGCTGAACTGATTTCATTTCTCTTCCAGACAAGTGCAAAGTCCTAGCAATAAATAGTTGTAGTTAATAGCAGGAATAGGAGAAATGACTGTATGGATAACAGTTCTGCAGAGAGGCTTGATAGTTCCTCGTGAATTGAGTGCAAGCCACTTGTTCATTTGTTTTGTAGCAGTGTGACATTGTTGGCAATAGAATTTGTCCTGATCTTTATAAGGAAGGGTGTTGTGTGCAAGGCACTTGAAACAAATTTTTTGTTCGTGCTTCAGTTGGAGTATCAAGTCCCTTTTGAGGCACCTAATTCAAGGAAGATGTAGGTTAATTGGAGAAAGTCCTAAGTACAGCAGCAATGATGGCTGAAGGTCTTGAGGATGGGCAGTGGGCAGAGGAACTGAAAGTGTGTGGCTCTTTGGTTTGGAGAGGCAGGGTAACATTCTTCAGATAAATAAAAGTTGTTCAGACGGGAAGGGAGCAAGTAAATGGCTCCCCGTATCCAGTGTGATCGAAACAGTAAGTAAGGGGCCCAAAATGAAGCGAAGAAAATTTTTATCTAAAATGTTAGGAAAGGTTTCTGCCAGTAATGGTAATTTCAGGGGAGCTGTGAGGTAAGTATTTGAAGCTTTTTTAAGGGATAGTTTAGGCCAAGCATATATCAGGAATAGTTTAGATACAGACGGTTTTGCCTTGAAGCAGGACCGAATAAGCTGACCTGCTACTGGTCCTTCATTTCTCTCAAATGCTTCACCCCCCCAACTCTGTTAATAGAAGATATATTACAGGGAAGATAGGGTTTAGTTTTTTTGGTGGTGGTTGTTTTTTTTTTTTTTTTTTTCCAATGTGGACTGCTTGATGTAAAGTTTGCTTCCCACAAGTTGGTTTGTTGGGCACTGTGCCCAGATACCTCCTGGAATATTAGGACAGTGTGACTGGAAAATTCATGCCATCACTTTAGTTCAGCCTCTTCTTATCACTCCTTCAGATGAAATAATAGATAAGTCTCCTCAAAGACCTTCAGCTCACCCCTCTGACACAATTACTTCTCTTCTGGTTACTCACTGTGTGACTGACATTCAAGTTAACTTCAAACAGTTCATCATATTACTGGCGTGCTGCAAAAATTGACCCTCAAAACTGTTATGTCAATATTCTCTAGGAGAATGCAGTGAGCAGAAGGAAGGTGGTGCTGACTATATGAATGTAAATGTTGTGTATCTAATTTTTTTTCCTTTGTCAGGAAAGAAGGCAGGCTATCTATTTCTCAGTGACCCAACCATTTTTAAGAAAGATGCTAATTTACTCCTTTAAGTTTTTAATCCTAGAATCATAGAGTAGTTTGGGTCGTAAGGGACCTTTAAAGATATTCTAGTCCACACCCCCTACAATGAGCAGGGACATCTTCAACTAAATCGGGTTGCTCAGAGCCCTATCCAGCCTGACCTTGAAGGTTTCCAGGGTTGGGGCATCTACAGCCTCTCTGGGCAACCTGTTCCAGTGTTTCACCTGCCTCATGGTAGAAAATTTCTTCCTTATATCTAGTCTCGATCTTCCCTCTTTCAGTTTAAAGCCATTACCCCTTGTCCTATTGCAACAAGCTCTCCTAAAAAGTTTGTCCTGGTCTTTCCTGTAGTCCCCCTTTAAGTACTGAAAGGCCGCGGTAAGGTCTCCCTGGACTCTTCTCTTCTCCAGGCTGAACAACCCCAATTCTCTCAGCCTCTCCTCATAGGAGAGGTGCTCCAGCCCTCGGATCACCCTCGTGGCTCTCCTCTGGATGCGCTCCAGCAGGTCCATGTCCTTTTGTTGTTGGGGACTCCAGAGTTGGATGCAGTACTCCAGGTGGGGTCTCACCAGAGTGGAGTAGAGGAGCAGAATCACCTCCCTTGACCTGCTGGCCATGGTTAATATTTGGGAATGATGATGAATATTTTTTGTGTTTATCAAAATACTAGGCACTACTAGTCAGTATTTAGGAAACAACAGTTCTGATTTGTTGAAAAGTTAAATAACTCATTTTAGTGGTGAGTATTCATACTTGTTTGTTTTATAGCAATTATCTCATCCATATCTATTGTAAGTTGGAATTATCTGTACCTGTTGTTTCCACAGCGTGCCTTATTAATTGGGTGTTAAAACAGTATAAACAACCTGACTAAACCAGAGAGACTTAATCTGAATCAATTGGTTATTGGCTGACTGTAATATTGTGCTTCAGATTAAATATTGTTGTATAAAAACTATTTCATTTTAACTGCTGCAGTTTTTGAAGTAACATTAAATATGTGTTATGTATCTCTACACAAGTATTACTAAATTTGCAATGGTAAGCTGTCTGAACACCTGCCTTAGATGCTATGGTAGCTATCTTTCATTGCTGCCTTCTTCCCGTATCATATTCAGTGATGAACTTAGTGGTTTTTTTTCTATTCTAAGCAAAAATTAAGAGTGTATGATTGCCAAGGCAGATCTTGTGTTGAACTAAACTGCAATTAAAGCGAGGAAGGACTTGGTTACTGTCATGTCAGGGAGTTCTTTCTCTGCTAGTACACAGAGCAGACAGATTTATTGATACTAATATTGCTGTGCGCAGTTTCTCATAAGAATCAACACACATCAATCTGGAGGGAAAAGTGGCTTTCATGCTACTTTTGCTTAGGGATTTAGGTGCATTGCAATTTACTGCCTTGTGCAAGATCTAGTGTCCTCTAAAATAATATAGCATATGTCTGTGTAGCACAATGCACTGTGCTGTTGGGGTAACTGAACTGATTTGATTAATAGGAATTACATGCCCATGGTAGCATGATGGTTTGCCTGGGGTAGTTAGTCCTGCTGAGAATGACTGAATTGTATTACTGGCTCAGAGCCATCTGAATTATTTTTGAAAGCCACTGCTTCAGGAGGTACATCTGCATCCATAGTAAGTGCAAATATCTTGCTAAAACACTTTTCTTCTGTCCCTGGTGGTGTTAGCAGTAATGCCGCCAGACCTCCACTGAAATTGTTTGGGCTAAAATATATCTATGCCTTTCTGTAGTTGAGTGTTATCTCCATGTTCTTTAATTTCATGTTGTTCCGTTCAGTTGAGTTAATTTTTTGTTTTGGTTTGGTTTGGTTTTCCTGGGGCTCTATTACCATTAGATGGAAGATTTTGGAAAAAGTTGTTGTGCAAAGTTTTATTTGTAGTATTCCAGGGCAAAAAAGCCCTTTCTGGTGGCAAGGAAGATCAAGCAGACATACAAATAATTTAGAAGCCTTAAAACAAAGTGTCTTGAACTCTTTGGACAGTTTTGGAACTCCTTTTTATATAAAAGCTTAATTTTTCCATAATCAGACTTATGAAAAATTTTAAAAATAATGAGATGAAGCCAGTGTCACATGTGAAATGCATATGGAATACACTGTCTGAACATCTCTGGTCTTACCATCTCTGGTAAAAACTGGAAATGATGGCCTGTTGCTCTAGTTACATTGGGATTAACTGTATATGGTTAATAGTGCATTTAATCACAAAATAATTGTATAATAATAATAAATAAATAAATACCAAATACCATATTTCTCATGGATAATACTGGTCATTCTGTGACAGTCAGATACATTGCAAAATAATTATTCTTTATTTTTAATGTGATAATTTTGATAGAATCATTGAGCTTACATTCATACATTCATAGTTGCTGTTTTATACATTGATAAAGAAAAAAGCATATTTGTAATGCTTCGATTTACTGCATTTAGAAAGATTCTGGTTTCATCAGTTGATCTGTATTTTCAAGGAAAGGAGTGCCATGAAAGCTATGGATAATTCGTGCTAACAAAAAAAATCCTCTTGGTTACTAAGAAGATCTTGTTATTTTCTTAGTATTGTTTCTGGCTTCACATTTGCCAAAGTCACTACTTGATTTATTGTAAATTCACGTAAAAGGAAGAGCTAGACAAGCTTCTGCTGAATCGTGTTATTTCATTAATTATGTGGTACAATGAAAAATTTTGTATAATGAGTGTAGAAGCTAGTTGTTGTGCTCTTCTGTAGTTGCCATACCACCCGCTTATTTTTTTTTCCTCGATTTCCATTATGCATACAACAATCTTGTTCTAGGCCATCTTATTTTATTTTATGCCATCTTTACTTTTTATGCAGAGTTAAGGAGCTTCTGTGGATATTAATTTTTCTTGTTGGTTTTTGAAAAAAAGAAAGAAAAATCTTGATAGTATGTAACAAGTTCATTAATTTGACCTATTAACTTTAAGATACTGAATTAATGTACATGTAACAAAATGACTTGCAAATTTAATATAATTTTCATTAGTAAGAGGCTAATAGTGTAAGACCTCTGTATCCTCTTTGATCAAGGCAGACAGAACATACAGATTTTAGCATCGAATTGCATTTTGCTGTGGTTAGGATTCCTAGCTTGGAAACCATATGTTTGACAAAGCCTTTTATGTAAATAGTTGGTATATTTTATTTAATCTCTGGCATGCATTCTTTTCTAAGCTTTTTCAATAGAAGACACTAAATAATTACAGGCATATGAGAGAAAAGACTAAGTTTGAATTGATACAAGAAAAAAAATTCTGCTGGAACTTTGTTTTTTAACATAACCTTTAAATTAGTAGGGCTTGAATTTACATTTCCTCAGGTTTTTAAAAGTTTGGTTTCTGTTAATGTAGGTTCATTGTAGTTTCATTGCTGTGTCACTGTTTTCCAAAGTCATAACTATTCTGATCTCTTGAAATTTCATTTTCTTTATGCATAACAGTTCTAGAAAATTAATCCAGGTATAATTGTAACGGTGGATTTTTTTGATGTCTAGTTTCCTTTAAATGACCATAAACATGTTTCAAATTTGCCATATTGAGTGAATTATGAAACTATTTTTTCATGTTAGCATTAAGCTGATTTCTGGTTTTGATGAGATTAGTCTTTTAGCTATAGCTACTAGAAGAATTTGATTTTGTTGTATTATTAATAATTTGGTAATTTTAGTCTCAAGTATATAGACCTTGTCGGAGGGCTGTATATCAGATATTTTAAAATGGATTGAGTACTCTGCTTTCTATCTTGAGGTGTTAACCTGTTCCCGAGAGGTATGTTATTGATGCCCATTAGCAACGCTGAGCTAGAAGTTAATTGCAGTGTGTTCAAGTTGCCTTTGCTGTAGCACATGGAGTATTACTAGCAGGTTTTATCCTGATTCCAGGCCCATCAAAGACTAGTTTCCATCTTTTGCTCTTTCCTGCTCCCAGTTACAGATGTCCACACCTCCATTTCTGGCAAGCTTTGTTCTTTCAACCTCCTTGTCATCTGTTACTCTGAATCTAATTGCTACTATTTCATTATTAATATCAATTAGGATTATTACTGTCCTGAGCTAATGTATAGAAGTTTGGGTTGTAGGCCAGTATTACACAGAGCTAGGCTTCAGCAGGTAGAGAGTAAAATCTGGGGCCTGACAGCTTTTGATTTATTTGCTTCCAACAGTTCAGAGGACTCCGGTAGGAAAGAAATGATAGTGGATGAGAACTAAGGAAGGAGAGGGGGGGATGTGCTGAACTACAAAAAAGTGGTTTCTGCTAGAAGAGGAATTGTTGTCAGGACAGCAGAATAGCTGCACCAGTCATGCAGCTGGTAAGTTAATATGCATTTAGACTCTCTCATGTACTGTCAAGTGCATGAGGCACAAATAGTGTTTTCCCTGGTAGCACATTTAGTTCTGTGCTTGAGATTAAGCCAGTACTTCTTATTTCTTAAAAACACTGAAACTACAGTATTTTACATCTGCTTTGGTAATGTGTCAGATGGTCTGAGGCTTTGAGAGCCAGAGGATATGTCTGGAGTTTGTAGTCCCACCTGGGTAAGGCTGAAACAGAAGGGCTTGGGAATTTTGAAAGAGGAACTAGTTGGAAATGAAGAACAGGAGTGATGGAAGAGGGAAGTTGTGGAAGAAGGTCTTGGTAATTACACTGTCCTATCTTCTCATTAATGAGCTTAAATGTAAAGGCCAGGTCTCATAAGGTGGTTTTTTTTCCATTTTTTGTTTGTTTGTTTTGCAATTAGTGAATTTAAATGTGTGATTCTAAAATCTGAAAACTATAGTTATATTATGTTTCTCTAATTACAAAATTCCTCTTCTGCTGTCTTCTCAAAGTATCCCTATAGAACCGAGAGGAATTATACCAAACCTGTTTCTGTTCTGCTGTTAAGGAATACTTGTTCCCCACTAGAACGATGGTATCCCAGCTGGTAAGGGTGTTAGGACCTTGGTTTTGCTTTACCCCTTGACCATTTTAACTGCTTGAACAGTATGTATTTTTGTGTTTGTTAGTTAGGGTGTGTCATGAGAGTGGAGATATGGAAGGAGTTTGAAGAACCTGTAACATACATAATCTTGTAGTTGTGAATGTTTATGTTCAGCCAAGTACAGGATAAATACAACTTCAGAGGGTTCTTTTTATTTTTTTAGTTACTTTGAAACAGTTATGATTGTGTAACTAGTACAGATCTTAGGTCATCTTTGAGTTTTGAGAAAAAGTATTCTATTACTGGGTAGTCATACTTGTTTAATAAAACTACATAATTAGAAGTAGAAACAAAAGCTATGGATTTCTGTTTCCAGGTCACATACCAAAATTATCAATACCCAAAGTTATCTGTACGCTCTGTCTGTCTTTGAATCTAGTGATTTTTTGTGCACTAACTTTAAAAGTGTGTATTAGTTAAAAAAATAAAATTGCGCACACCAAAGATGAGACAAGAGTTTAAAAGAATTGCTTTTGGCTGAGAGAGAAGGAAGGAGAGACAGAGGTTATCTGTGAATGTCTGAAAGATAATATTTTTCCATCTTGTAAATTATCAAGACATTGTAGAGAGTAAGAATAGCGGGCAAGAGTTCAAAAAGAATTTGTAGCATCTTTGATATATTATATAAACAAAGGAAAAGGTATGTACTCACAGGTATCCCTATGTTCAGGAAGGGAAAGGCAAGTTGGATTACACAATTTAAAATAATAAGTGAACACAGGGATATTGGCAAAGCAGAGAGATGTCATCTCTAAATTGAGTGGTGGTGTATTCTCACTGTATTTCAATGGGTGTATAAAAGTTAACTAGGTAAGAGCTAGGACTCAGAGTAGCTATTATAAACAAACAAGTCAATGACACTAAGAACTACTATGGAAAAATTCGGTTCTGTAGGGTTTGACACCATTTACAGCTAGAATGATGCATCTGAAAGAGCATGGATCTAGTTGTCTGTTCTGCTCTGTGTGGAGGTTCTACAAGGAAATGGCAATTTTACCTTTCAGGCAGGTCTGCATATGCACTGTCTGAAGCTCTGGTAGGAATTTGCATTTATAACTTTGTTCTCCTCTTCCTTTTCTGAGCATTTACATACTGGAAATTCAATAGTAAGTTGCAGGCAAATTCTCCCAGAACCAGAGTAACGACCTCTAAGGTGATCAGACTCAGTGGTTTTAGTTCAATAGATAATCACTTCCTCTTGGGAAGGTGTAGAAAAATGTCACACATATTTTTTCTAGGGGAGTTGACTGAGGGTAGCTGGAAGGATGTGTGCTTCCTTTTGTTTATCTATGGCCAATGGTGAAATCAGTTGTTTAGTCGTCAAGGAAATAACACTGAGAAGCAGTTCATAATATTGATCTTTTTCTTTCTGCTGGGACTGAAGCATTTATTAGTACATAACCTGGTGATTGTACTGAAGAAGAACATGGTGAGTTCAGAAGTAACACTTCAGTATTGTGGAACTGTCTGAGAAAACAGATTTATTTTTTTTTGTTTTTCAACAATCAGATTCAGAAATAGTCAGGGTGAGAGAGAATAGAAATGGATGAAATGGACAGGTAACTTGTGATCACCTCTCACGCCCCACTCAGAAGAGAGGGGAGAAAGTGGCTCAGATTCACAAATCCCCAGCAGCATGGACTAAGGTGAGACAACTCTCAAGGTCCATACAGAAACATTTATTAGATTCTCACAGTGATTAATGCATTTCTTAACTAGGTCCATGATAATTGGTTAGGTATATAACAAATTATGGCAAGCGGTACTTAACAACAGATACACAGTGAATTATGGCAAATGGTACGGTATGCCTTGTCTTACTTAACAACCTGAAAAGAGCAAAGAAAGAGAAACAAAGGGTGGAGAAAAAGAGACAGAGCAAGAGAGAGAGATAAAGAGATCACCGGTCCTGATTCCAGCGTTGGTCTGGCCAACGGGGGTCTCTGGCTCGTAGAAGTGCTCCTCTGTGTAAAATCTCCCTAGGGAAAAAAAGTCTCTCTAGGTGCACTTATTTTCCCCTTTTATGTTTGCGGTATCCGTACGACCTACCCCACTGTTACAGTGACAGCTTTGTCTCAGGTTTCTCCCCCCCCGCCCAAGTGACGCGTGGCATGACTTGGAGCGGAGATGAATGCTATAGTCGTGTATGTTTAGCATGATCTCCGTAATCTTCATTAGCATATGCAGGGGTGTCAACTTTAATATGCATTTCGCAGATAATGAGGCCTTCCGAAGAAACAAGAAACTACACAGATTCTTGTTACCTTGTCCTTGCCGAGGAAAAGCAGCGCTGTCCTGTTTCCCTCCTCCAGATGCAGGCGAGTTTCTTTCCCGCCTGAGTAGCAGGTGTCAGCCTTACCAGTCCTCTGAGCATAGGGCCTGCATTATTCACCCTGTGGCTATAGCTACTTTTCAAGGTACTTGTGAGTGTTTGAGGCATTCCTCAGTGAGGCTTAGAGGGCCTCCTCCTCCCTTTGGTCTCTCACCATTTGTTTCAGGGAATTTACAAGCCTTCTCTTACATTACCAAGGAAGAAATGAGCATTGGATTAGAATGCTCACCATTCTAAACAAATGCTCGCTTGAAGATCAAACAATGGTGGTAGCAAGTCATGTTTGGAAAATTCCATTGGGAGTAACAGAATGAGAAGTTACAGTAGAAGTAGCTGTAAATGCATATAGATCAGAGAGCCAGCTAACAAAATCCGAAAGACATTACTTTCACAACCCACTGAATTAAACCAGACAAATGGAAGCATTGCGGTCTAAGGTCTAAGCATGTTTCTGAGATGTGTGGAAGAATGGGCTTGGGAGCCTATACTATTTGCCTTCTATGGCCAGTGGTTAAAAATCACCAATTTCCAACACAGGAGTTACCAACAAGGAGAAATATTATCCTGGATTCTCTTTTAACAAATAAACTTACTGGATTTGGAAGTCACTTGTTGCCAGAATGGTAAGTTGTGATGCATAGGGCAAACTGAGAATAGACCCAGTGTTTAATGTTTCATTTTTGAGAGAGTTAATTTTCCAATCCAGAGGATCTTCTATTTAGTGGTTTGGACAAATGTATTAGACAAACTTGAAAGTTGAGAGCTTACTGAGAAGACTATATTAGATTGTGAAATATTGGCTTTTTGGCAATCAAGAAAGAGGGTAGTCCTGGCTAAAGGCCTGTTTTAATGTAGCAACAAAGCAAAGACAACAACTATAATTGGAAAACAATGTATAAACACAACTGAATGCACCGCAAGTGTAGAGTATAGATATGATAAATTCAAAATATTGCAGAAAAAGCCATGGCTGGCAGGAACTAGAAAGACACCTGTCATGGAATAGTCTTAATAATATACAGGTTTCCAGATTGTTCACAAAGATTTAGAATAAGAGGATTTTTCAGTAAATTTTTGGAGGCAGGGTAATTTGTTCTTTCATAAAGTAAGGATACCTTGTAATTCAGCAATAACTAAGGAGGATGTTATACAAATGTACTAACTTCCCAGAGCCATTCATCTTTAACTCCTTACTGAATGAGGAAGGGGACAGTCTAACTTGTGTTGTTCCCACATTCAGAAGGAGAAACAGGGCATTTCTGTTGAAATCAAAGTCAGTTAGACAAAAAGCTGCTGTAGAAAAATAGCAGAGAAGTTGAATTCACTTGAAAGAAGAATTCAGGGCTGTAAAGCTGAATTAATGATAGCCAATTACATTTTTAAGGAAAATATGTGTTGTCAAACAAATTTGTGTGTTTTGATTACTTAGTTGATTAAAGAAATTGTGTAGATGCATTATAGATTTATTTTATGTGCATAATCTACAATTTAGATGAGTTAAATCTCCCTTAAGGTATTGTTCCTCTAAGTCAGTATTTAAATAAGCCATGTTCTCCTCACCTCACCGTTGCTTTACATTCTTGGTAGATAATTTTATTACTAGGTGAGCTGGAAGAGAGGAACAGAGGTAAGTAAGGTAGTGGTAGTTTTCTATGGTTGTACACCTCAGATTAAGTTAGACTACTGTAGGAGAAGTAACTGTGAATGGTCAGAGCACCTTGAATGTTCAACGCGTACACATAAAGTGCTTTATAAAAAAAAAAAAGCAGCAGCATGATCTCTGTTTTTAAAAATATGAAAGTATCGTACTAAACTTCTGTAAAGCATTAGAATTGGACTGCATGCGTGCTGGGATTGCTTTACCAGTGTTGTTTCTGTTGTAGCGTTCACACAGCTATGTCAGGCAAATCTGTACTTCTGCAGTTGGTATATGGAGTTGTGTGTACAGATAAAAACATAGTTTTGTGGATACCTGTGAATAAATGCAATTATACGTGTCACAGTAGGAGATTAAATGGTCTTTTTTTCTTGAAGATTAAGACTGTAGAGGTGTATTCATGGGGAGAAAATAAAGGGTAGCAGAAGGGCTCTTTGATTAGCAGAAAAAGAAATGACAAGAGCTAAGGACTGGAAAATGAGGCCTGGCAAATTCAGATGTATGAAATAATTGAAAAATGAGATTGCATACACAATTTTGTTGTAGTTCCTCAAGTACATACCGGTGGTTCAAATCTTAAACATAAGTAGTTTTATCCTGTTCACTTCTAATTAAAGTGTGACCCAGTTCAGGTTAAAAAAATCCAACCAAATAGCTATGAAAAGAAGACTGAAGTCTAATCTTTGTTCAGGTCCTGAATGGGAGCCATTATTCCTGTAACTGTCATTTCTGCCTCGCCTTAAAGATCAGTGAAGGTGTTGCTGCATGTAATACAAAGTAATGAGTAGTGTAGAGTAAGATTTAATTCTTGCACATAGGAAATATCTTTAAAAAAGGCTGTTTTCACAGGAGTAGTTTTTCCTCTTTGTCTCTGGAGTCATGTACATAATTTGCAAATATTAATTTCATCAAGAATTTTATGGACTCTTCTCAGTTATGTTTTGAAAAGTAGTCCAGTCTTTTTATTTGTTTACCATTCAGGTTCAACTTTCCATTGCTCACAGGCACCAAATCTGATTACTGGCTTTGTTACCTTAAAGGTAGACCCTCTTCAGCTGAAGAACCTGAAAGTCTCGTATCCCTTTTCATGTCATTTCAGGGAAAGATGTAAAGACCTAACCTCATTAAAAGAAGGAACAGCCTATTATTTTGAGAACATACTGTTTCTGTGGCAGATGGTCTACAATTCCAAAGATTTTGCTCCCCAATTTTTAGCTGACCTAACTTGCAAACTAAAAATGTAGTAGAAACTCGATTTTTGACTGAAACAAAATTGGGGCATAACAAAGTCTCAGTGACTGAATCCAAAGTTTCCCACTTTTATTCCGCTTTATTTAAATGGCTTCTGGAATCTGCACTGTAAGCTGTTCAACTAAGGCAAGACTTGTCAGAAGCTTCTGAATACATTAGTCTTTTAAAAGGTGTCTTTAACTTGTCTTCACATGCACTTTTTTATGCTTTATCCATGTTTGATACTATTGCAGATAAGCTGTGTAGCTCCATTTTATACATAAGTATAAACCTCATATGGTCAAAATTATTAAACTTAAATGTTTGTTGCCACTTAAACATAGAAAATTAAGTGATTCACTCAATTTGGAAGTTTCTTATGATTTGATGTTTGCTTTGTAATTGTGTTCAGAAGAAGAATTTATATTTTAAGTAACACTTGTTTTTATTATGTGCAGATATACTAGAAACTCTGTTGTATCTGAAAAAAATCTCTCATGAAATACCTTCTAACTGACTGCAGTAGCAACAACTACATATGCTAAATCTTCTTATTTTAGCTATATTGTAATCCATATACGTGCAGGTGTGTGGTATTTTGGCAAAAAAAAAAAAAAAAAATCAGTTTTCCATGAGAGTTCTTTTTGGGTTAGGTATTTAGTCTATGAAAGCCGCTATTGTTGTTACTGAAACACATAACTTGGTTAAAACCTTCTCTTTGCCCACAGATTCTTTTCACGTCTTTTGTTTTGTTCGTTCTCATTCGTTGATAGGTCTCACTTACTATCTACTATAGGTGTTAGCAGGAATAATAGATCTTCCTCATTGTTAAGGTGTTTTACAACAGCAGTACTCACATTCACCTGTTGTTTTGAGATGATACATACATTGCAAATAGTATTCCTTTCCCATTTTCTTTTTCCTTATCAGTGTTTTCAACACACTGGTAAATGCAACCTAGTGCACAAAGCATCACTGATATTTGTAGTAATTTACTAATGTGGGAAGCTGTCCTTTTTTCCTACTTCTCCCTTCTTCCTTGTCTATTTGTGACAGAGACTTATGAAAAGTATCTTGAAATGAGATTGGGAAGAAAACCATGGTACAGAGTAGCAATAGGTTGCCATCAGTTATTGCGCTTTTTTACCCCCTACTAATTGAGTTTAAATTGCTTTTAAATTTGATTTAAATTGAGTTTAATTTGAAGTAAAATCTCACAACAGATTGTGAGAGATCTGAGTCCAGTTGAAAGTAAAACTGTGCTAATGCTGCTCTGTTAATAACAGTCTGACATAGCCAGAGTGACAGATTTTCCAGCAATAATGTTGTTTGAGCAGTGACATTGATTTGTTTATCAGATATGGTATCAAGTTAACCTGTTGCAAGATAGGATGGGGAGTTAGAGATCATAGCAGGGTAACAGAAACCAAAAGTACATTTCCAAAAACCCAGCTTGGAAAGGAAACAAGGGTGTGCTGTTTGCCAACAGCTTTGTGCCATCAGCCTCCCCGCCTGCTTGCCTGGCTGTGGAGTGTCAGGAATCAGAATGAGGATATAGAAATGCATATATTCAAAGGATATAATTAATTCAAACTATATTAAAAAAAAAAAGTTTTAATAATTTCAGGTTATATACCTGCCGCAGAACTTTCACTGTAAATCTTGTGTTTTTTCATTTTGACTGAATTTCTTTTCATTGTGTGAGAATTTCTTTGTAAAATAGGAAAACAGCTGATACAGAAATCTATAAAATAAATATACAAGATGTTTCTTCCATTCTGGCTCAATTTATAATAATCACTTAAGTGTAATCTTAGCAAATAATATAAAGATGTCTAATGGTATTTCTCCTTCAATTTAATACTCTGCAAAAATAATTAAATTGAGATAAAGAAGCAGTAATTGAAGACATACTGTGGTAGTGAAACACACTCAAAGCATCAAGACAAACTGAAGTTACCTGACTAATACCAATTTAAGGGAAAATTCAATAGCATTTTTTAAAATTTATCACTGAGAACAGATATCTAATAACACTTTCTTTTCAGGTCTGTTCTTGGAATGCATGTACTCTGTGCATACTTTATACTTGGTAATATGTATAGGTTATCTCTAGGAAAAGAGATGGTAGAATAATGCACGCTCTTGGTTTGTCTGTTATTCTGCATCTAATTTGTTAAAAGCCTTTTCTGGAGTTGCTGTTCATGTCATTTTCCCCTCTTCTCCCAGCAATTTTGGCAAAACCACATATCAGACTTGATGACTCAAAGATAAGTTCTTCTTGTATTTTTGTTTATTATAATCTAAAAAATAAGGTTAGCGTTCTTTCCATAATAGGTGCATGCTGTCCTCCACCTTTCTGTGGTCCTGATGGCCATAGCTGCCTTACAGCAATTCATTCCACCTTCTGCTCTTTTCCTCTTGACCTATGATCTCCACCTACTTCACGTCCTTTTTCTTTAATGCTCATTGGGTATGAGTCAATTTTGATTTTCCTGTTAGTCAGTTATTATGTCTTTTTTCTTTTTTCCAGACCCCCCCCGTAGCAAAACAAACCCCAAACCCTGTGTTTAATTTTGCTTTTTGAACTGCACGAGTGTTCTATGAAGTAGAAAAAGGAGGAGGTAATTAGAGAGTCAGATTCTTCTCTCCTGTTGGTGTAAGACAAATAAATTCAGTGATATTACAGCAGAATGTGTGAAGTGGGAGTGGAATTTGGCTGTTATAAAGCTGGAAGGTTTTAAGCTGGAAGCTGATTGTCCTTAGTGATATGTTGGAGGTATTTTGTTTGAACAATGAGGGTGGGGAAGGGTAAGTCAGTGTATTCTATATTTTTTTTTTAATGCTACATTGAAACTTTGCTAAAGAGCGCTGTGTTCTCTCCTTTTAAAACAGTTTCATGGCGATTGGTATCTAAACACTTTTTTTCAGAAGAAACAAACATATGTCTAAAATATTCAGCTATCAAAGAATTCTGATGACTAGCACATACATTGACGTTGAAAAAGAACTGTTATGTGCATTACAATATGATATATGTAACAGATAACAGGGCCTAAAAATTCTTCCTTGTGTCCATATAGCTTGTTGAATGTATTATTTTGTTTAAAAAGGAAAAAAAAAAAAAAAAGAGGTGGTAGTGGGGAAGAGAAGGCATGTAAGTATATGCATGGTGGGGCATAGTGCCTGTCTCTACAGTTCAGAGATACTCCCACCAAAATTCCCTCCATTATAAATATAAAATAGATGCTTATGTTGAACTTGACTTTTGGTGCATATGGATGTATAATAATTTATAATATGTACATGTGTGTATTTATGTAACAATGAAGGAAGAGAGGTGTGTTGATCTAATATATATATGGATTTTTAATCTAATATATTTAGAAATCACTGAAGTGATTCCTGTTCCCCGGGCACTAATGAAGTAAACAGAACTTCTGACGATGTAGCAGTGCCTTGTAATCTGTAAAAATCGTTGCCAACTTGAAACTAGATATTTGTGGTGTATTTACATTTCGTTTTCACTGGTTTGTGATGTGCTAGTATGTTAAGGTGTGCTTTTTGAATATTCTAGTAGATACTGGCACTATACTCAGCTTTTTTGTATTTTTAGTGTGGGCTAGCCTCATTTTACAATGTAAAATTGAATGGAAATGCATTTGAAGTTAAAAGGCAACATAGTCAGATACCAGCTAATACTTTAGAGGGACAGAGATGGTGGTGGTTGCTTGTGTTTCTGAGGCGTATTTGCTGGAATTAATATTTTTAGTCTTGTACAATTCTGCTTGCTCTAGGCTGAGCGGTGTGAAATGTAATTGAACTAATGACTCACTGTGGTGAGATCATTTTAAAGAATGTAGTGGGCTTCTTATTGGGCAATACTATGGCATATATTTGCCCTTTTTTCTCCAGTGATGCTGCCTATTTTTGTGTTCTGTTTTAGTCTGTCTGTCAAGCACCCACAGCACACCTTCATATCCCTCCTAAAATCCTCTTCTGTATCTGTAGGATATACAATGTTCCCTCACTAGTTACTCTTTATTTTGTCTTGTGTTAAGTCTGCCGTCTTTGTGGTACAGATCACGTATGATTCTGTTTTATAATGACTCCTGCGTGTACGTAGGACTGTGCATATTCTTACTTGTTTTACTCCCTGCCTATGCAGAATTTTATTCTGCAGACCTCAAAGTGTACTCCAACATAGGTCCTTTTTTTTCTTTATTTAATGAAAGATGAAGAATAGTAAATGTAAAAATGAACTTGCTTATATTCTTGAAGCCAATCAATGACTGCAATCGGCATAGCCTTTAAAACCTGACTTAATCTCTCTGACTAATTTCTAGGCTGCATTTTCTCTTTGTTATGAAGTACTGCTTCATTGAATCTGACTTTCTAATGAATGAGCTTTTAACACTAAATGTGTAGTTCCTGAGGATTTATTTAATTTTAAAATGTAAAGTCATGTTGTCAAGAAACCTTTCAAGTCTGAAAGCTTTTCTTAAATGCTTATTTCAGATAAGGACATGATGTAAGCTTATTCATGTGTTGTGATCATTATGGTTTATTTTTTTCTTTTTAAATAAATGAATAGTATTTTAAATTGATTTAAGAATGCTTTATTGAAAGATAAGTAATCAGTTAAATCATATTATGCCATTAACCCTAGAGGTCCCACTTTCTCCTCTTTCCAGTGTTCAGAATACAGAGGATAGTGAGGCACAGAAAGGAAAAAGTATTACTAAACCAAAAAATAATAGTTCCTGGTTAGGTTTTTTGGGCACATTTCTTTTCAGAAGAGCTTATTCCTGAAAGAATGTTTTTGAAGTGATAAATTTGGAGCATATGGGATTAAAAAAAAAAAAAAGCTTCTTACATAAACCCATTATGTCTACTTCCCCCCTGCAACCTCTCAAATAAGATGAAGGATTTCAGTTCTTGTAGGAAACTAGGGATAGCTTGGATGAAATCAACACTGTGAGTGAGTACAGTTGAATGTAGGTGTCGTTGGGCTTGCTTTTAGAAAAAAGCCAGTAAAACTATGTTTGAATATATGTTTCACATTAATTTTAGGTAATGAATTATTATCAAGTAGATAATAAAACTTCTAGGTGGAATTTGGATTATTGTAAGTAGCTGGTCTTTGTGGAATATAGAGCTGTAGTATTGTCTTTTTGAATCTTATGTTCTGGTAAGCTAAGACATGAGCCTAAGTAAACTAAGGTACGTTACAAGTACTGCTTTTTTTTTTAACCACATAAACAGTTTTGGCAATATACTTATTTAATAATTTCATGATGTAATGGAAAATAGTGTTTTGTTCCCTTAATACTGCACTTTTTTTTTTATATGAAACTTCAGAAAGGTGCTTCAGAAATCTTTATTTTTAATGTAATACTTTAGTCAAACTAGCTCTCATGTTCAAGGATATGCTGTGTTGGTTTTTGTGGATTTTTTTTGGAGAAGCCAATACTTATTGAGAATTAGCCTTTTAATTATACTGGTAGCTGGTGACACACTGAGCAGTTTATATAACAAGACAAGTGAAATCATGCTAATTGATTTCTGCAGTTTTTTGTTTTGTTTCCCCCTTCCCTCTCTGCTGGTAACTAAGCCAATGAATATAGCCACTGTTCATTGCAATTATGATTTTTTAAAGTGTGGGATAGAGCAAACCACTCAACAAACTTTTGTTTGGATGAATATCTTGATTCTTGCTTACAGTGCTACAGTGACCATGACTTCTTAAGGCTTCTTGATTCTTCATTGCAGGTATAAGATGAAATAGGAAAAGAGGATGTAGAATGATGGTATACTGTGGCCATCCAGGAAGTACTGAAATAGGGTAGCTAGCAGCATTGGTGATGGGTTTGTGACAAAGCAGTTGCATGGCTAGAACTGAACATCATCGAAGGAGAACAGAAGTCAAAATAATACAAAAGTTATTGAGGGCAAGAAAATTATCTTCTACTTCAGCTGTGGCATGTGACAGCTAAACCCCTTTGGTGTGAAAATTAAGCCTTTGAACAGGAAAGCCTTTGTTGGTTGGTTGTCTTTTAGGATCAAGCCAAATAACTTCCTTGTCTGTGTTTTTTGCCTTCATTTAGCCTGTCTTTTCCCCTTACCCCTTTCACCCTTCCTGTGTAATTATTCGAAGATCTGTATTTTCTATGTTGAAACTGTGGATCTGGGATCGTATGCGAAAGACGTTTTTCGTTTCTGAAAAGTACTGTCAATTTTTGGACCAACATAAATTTGTTTTTTCCCTGCTCAAAATTAACGGATTCTGAACCATTAATTGAAGAACATCACGTAAATGGCTTTGTCTACACATGCATGGTAATTGCATGCTAGAGAAATTTGAAATAAGTAGCTATTTAAGTATGAGGTCAAAATGTATCCAAGTTGTAGCTGTATAACATTCAGAATATCTCTGATCAATACTGTTTATGAATTACATTTAAAAATACCATATCATGCAAAATGTGCTTTAGAAAAGTATTCCCGAGTGGAATTTTTGTTTAAAAATTCTTTTATATTTACAGAGAAACAGCCATACAAATATTTTTAAAAGTTTGCACTTCTTTAAGGCTATTTATTTTCTAAAAAAGAGGACTTGAATATTTTTGACAAATATACATATGGTGTTACACTAACAAACGGCCATGCAACATATATCTTACATAATGAAGAAATTGAAGATACAAGACCTAGTCTATTTAACATATATATTGAAAATTTACAGTCTCGCCAATAGTTTAAAAAAGTTTTTCTTATTTGGCAGTATTTTTCTGCAATTTGTTCAAATATTCCACTTGATGTGTTTTGGTGAATACTGAAATCTAGTCTGTGACAACCTGAGGTACTAAACATTTCTGCCTTACTTCGTTGTCTTCAAAGGTAATCTTTTTGTTCCTTTTAGGCTCTATCCATGAGTTGTGTATTACAGCGTTATTTGGCATGGGATCTGCTTCCACTATTGAAACAACTCGCTTTTTCATCTTACTTTTCAGAACTTTCTGAAACTTTTGCCTTGTGAATGCGTAAAGTAGAGGGTGAAATATAGTTGTTCCATATGCCATTACTAGAAAACATAATCGCAACTTTACCAAAAGGTCACTTGGGCCCAAACATAAGATGGTGGTGTTTAAAACAGAGATGGGTGTCCAGCAGAGAAGGAATGTTGAGATAATCAAGAGGGACATTCTGAAGACTCTCTTTTGCCGTTCTCGTCGCTCCCGGTGCCGTTTTACAGCTCGGCGTAGAGCAATTATGACAGACACAGAAGTCCTTACGCCAAAGACAACATTTCTTCCTGCACTGCTGTGGGACACGTCAGTAGTCTCGTGCTGAGTGGTCAAAGAAATAGTTTTTTTCTTTCTAGCTTTCTTCTTTTGTCCTGTTGTAAATCTTGTACCAATCCGAATATTTAGAGCCTGGAGTATTTTGGTGTATGTAATTAACATTACTATAACAGTGAAGAAAAAGATTGGAATCTGAACGAGAAGGTGGTAGTACATTCCTAGCTCGGTGTGGTACTCGTTTGTACTCACGCACAGAAGTGTCTTATTTTCCCAAGTACTTGCACTTCGAAGACTGAAAAAGTTGACTTCAATGAAAGGAATCAGGAAGGAAAAAAGTGAAATGATCCATATTGATGTCATTAATATCACAGCCCTTCCCATGGTCAGAATTCGATTGGCAGGTTTTACGGAGATGTCATATCGGTCCAGAGTGATAGCAAAGACGTTGATTGCAGTTGAAACGCTTGCAAAAGAGACACAAGCCTCGTGGAAGCAGCAGATGAGAGCAGTGTTACTCTCCAGTGAAAGCAGAAGGATAACTATAGTTAGAGGAATACATCCCACACAAATTATTACATCAAGTACATGAAGGTTCATTGTAATTATGTTACTGACAGAATTGATTAAGTTGGATTTCATACAGTAAAGTACCAGCACAGTGAGGTTGCTGCCAAGTCCCAAAACAATTTCTAACATCAAAAATCCAGTGAGAGAAACTTGAAAGCTTAATGGATATGACAGTGGTTGGTACATGTTGGTGTCGATGTCATCAATGGCATCTCGAACTGTAATGTTAGATTCAGACTGCATGTTGACTTCCAGACTGGGGGAGAAACACATTCTTTTGTTGCAGTTGGTTTTTCTCCTGAAAGGTGAAATAAAATAAGGAACTATTTGATTTCTTTTTTTAACACTTACTGTAGATAAATGCTGGGGAAGGAGGAGGGAGGAAAAGCACCTATTCTTACCGAACTCTTGATTTACTGTGTGTTTAGAGCTTTAGTTGGCATGGACTCAAAAGCCTGAGGATCTAGAATAAGGTCTCTCCTTTTTAAAGGAAAGCAGGTTTTGTTTAAAAAAAATAAATGTGAAAAGCTTCCACTCAGGGAGACAAGGCTTTATTTATAGTGATGTGGTTTTACAAAGGGCCCATTTGTTGAATAAACTATACTTGTGCATTGCCTTTGTATTGCGTTGAGGGTCATTTTAGAAGAATGTTGTTAAGTATTAACAAATTAGTACTCAAGATAATTTTAAGAAGGCTGTTGTGGAAAAAGAAAGTGATAGGAACATGGAGCACTGTTGCTTATGTATCATAAAAGGAACATTTAAATTATTTATGGTAATTTAGCAGCCTCTTTCTTATGAAGAGTTTGCAGTAGTGTTGTGGGCTGAAACTTGAAGTTCTGTAACTCAGCAGATTTTTACAGAGGTTGAAGACTTCTGTTCACTTTTATCTTTTGTGCTTTATGAAACTTAACCACTACAACAATTTTATATAAGTGTATATAATTTCAAATGCAAAACATTTGTGGGTTTGGGAGAACGGAATTTATTATAAAAATACTACATTTCCTTTTTCTGATTTGAATATTCAATTTCTTCAAGAAATCAGTGCCTACATGGAATGGAAGAGTATTTAATTTTATTCCAGAATAGATTTAAGGGAATAATTTTAGAAAATAGTACTCAAAAATAAAATTGTCTCTTTCAGGTTGTTTTCTGTTGTTGTTTGTTTTTTGTTTTTTAATACAAACTGCAATTAAATCCAACAGATTTATATACACAGCATGTTTGTCTTAGGAATAAGCGAGGTTCAAAAAAGTAGTATTTATTACATCTAGGAGATTTTCTATTTTGTGGCTCATGTGCTTTGTTTTACACATGCCGATAGGTTGTAAATGTAGCATCTGCATGTAATGCAGATGTTCGTATTATTTATATTGTCAGTCAGCTCTTGATTTTGTAATGAAACAAATAAATAAAAGAGAGGTTATTCAATTTCATATTATGATGCTTGAGTTTTTGGGGTTTTTTAGGTAGCTTTAAATTTAAGAGGGGATGTACTTGGCATGAAAATAAATTTAAATGCAGACCTTTGTTCCATTCTGAATATATTAAAAATGGGTAGCACTAAGGTGAACAAAAATGAGCTCTTTTTTAATGAAAGTATGAATTAAGCACACTTGGGACATAATATGCAAATGGATTTCATCTGCAGTTCTGAAAAGCCTCAATTGCACAGTACTATTAATTGCAAATTGTATGATGAAAATTCTTGGTATGCTTCAACAGTTATTTCACACGTGCCTCTTAAATACAAAAGATGTAAATTAGAACATATTAGTCTCAGGTGTGAAATGAAACAAGAAATATTTCAAAAGCTTTGTTTAATTTCTAATTTAGGCAACCTCTGTTAGGTTTATATTAACCCTCAGGAATATGATTTGCTCTGTGTACACTGTCCTGGCTGTGAATGGGTTTCAAGAAACCATTCCAAATGCATTACATGATAAATGGAGTTCTTTCATATTAGCAAAATTCAGGAGGAAATCAAAAGCAGATCTGCTAAAGTAAATGACAATCTTAACTCTAACCTTAAGCCAAGTGAAAATTTGTGGGGAAAAAAAAAAGCCAACCAAATTCAGATGTGCTAATTCTTATGAATAGATCAAACATCACCTCCTTGTTGCTTTGATTAGATTTCAGTTAAATAAAAGCAGAAATGTCAAGGCAGGGAGCTAATTTACCCAACGCATTGCCTTTCTGGCCAGTGCCTGTTGCCCTGGGAAGGCTGAGCAGAGGAGGGGAGCGTGCAGCTGCTGACCTACCTGTTCTCTCTGCCTCAAGGGCCTTTCGGATCACTGCGGCAGCTTGTCATAAAGGGATACATGGTGCCACTGACAGACATTTGACATGCACTGTAACCTGGAAACCAAGTGGTAGCTGGGCTCTTATTTCATTCCTTGCAGGTTTTTTTTTTTTTCCTTTTTTTTGTTCCAGCACTTCAGTAGCAAAAAATTCTGATTAAACATGGGGACTTCTTAATTGCCTGAGATACTTCTACAGACCAGTGCATAGTCTGCATGTCTGTTCTGAGTTTCAAGCCAGCAATAACAAATAAACCTTCTTTTAAGTGATGTTAATTTCGTTCCCCTGTTGCATTTTGTAGCAGCCTGTTTTTATTTTCCAGGTTTAAAAAAAAAATAAAATATTCTTATCTCTGTGTTCAGAGTATATGTAGACATCCTTTAGTTTATGGTTGCGTATTTCTTTCTGTAATATTCCTGCTCATTACTTTTCAGTGATGGCTTAGTCAAAGAAGTTGCTATACATCTTAAAATCCAGTTCATGTGCTTTGAGAGTAACCATGAGTTACCTAATTTGGTTTATTTTCATTTAAGGAGAATACATAACAGACCATAAAATTGAGAGGAAAAATATCCATTAGTCATTATGACAAATAAGTTATTTAATGAGCAGTATAGAAAAAGCTTGGTTAAACCCTTATTCAGCTTGCTGGTGAAGTATGCATAGTCTCCTTTTGGGAATTCATGTTTCATTGTTTCTTCATGCATCAGTAGTTTCCACAACTCTGGTTTTAAATTATAAATCCCTCTTTAAGAAATGCTCACCATTTTAAGAATCAATCATTGCACTCTTCTTTTAATGAAAATCTGAGCAGATGTGTTAGTCTTCCGTGTATATTGTTGAAGTGTCGTGCACGTAAATGGTAATACAAGTATGTTCCATGTTTTGTTTCTAAATCCTTTATGTCTTAAGAATACATTTTAGTGATGCATCCTGCTGCTTGTAGGTCATACAGCTAGAAAGATACCCGGTCAACTGCATTCTTCATATTGTCAGTTGTAAAACTGAATTAGTTGCTGCATGCCCTTGTGAAGGGGAGGAAAAAAAAGGTTAAATGTAGGGCTTATAATTTCAAAATAAAGTAATGCAAGAATATATTTTCTAATATCATTTATTTTATGAATAAAAGATCTCTAAAATTCGATCTTATAGATTACATAGAAAATCAGTTAGTGTGCTCAGTATTTGCTAGTAAAATCATGTCATTTTTCTGTCAACTTACATCAATTTAGTTTTTTGGACAAGTTTCCTATTCTCCAAATAACGCAGGTTACAAAAAAACCTGACTGGAAGCAGTAACTGTTGGATGTAGAATGTCTGTGATTAGAGCTAGAAAATGTAGTTTTATAGCTCTTGTGAGCAGGTAGTTTATATGTACAACTCTTCTAATGAGAAATTGAGCAGAGTCAATGAGCTTTATAGGAAATACGCTTTTGTTTAATTTGCACACTGTTATAATTTCCTTTCTGCAAATAAATGTTTAGCAAATCTTTGTTTTTAATAAACAGCTTGAATGTACAGGGTAATGAAAGAAATAAGTTAAAAAAAACAACAAAAAAGGGGGATTTCTCGAGCAATCAGAGATCAGTCATATTAGCCAACGTTCATAAAGCAGTAAGTATACACCAATTACAGACTATCTAATCCTTCAAAGAGTAACTGAATAAATCTGTAACGTATTTAACTGCCAATATTTGGAAATACTGCTGAGGGAGGAAAAAAAAATTCCTGGTTGCATTCTGTGTTTTATTTCCCCAGTACTGTAGTAGATTAAACTGTACTGTCTTTATGTTGTATGAACAAAACAGGTTCTTAATATTCTACAAGACTTTAATACAAAATAACATTTTTCTACCATTGTGTTTTAATGGGGAGGGGGAAATAGCATTGGAATATTTCCTGGTCTCATATATAACAAGATACTAGCGCTTAATGTAAGTTGAATCTGATATCTTCCCTTTTTTCTCCAAATTTTTTTTTTTGTTGTTAAATGTTGCTTATTCTGCATACCATAATAAGGAACAGATCTTACCTCCACTAAAGATTTGATAAATTCTCGATGCAGGTGAAGCAGTTCCAGGTTGGAGGGATTCATTGTGTTCACTTGTTAGCAGAGTAGAAGGGAGAGAGGGTAATAAGCATATCTTCCAAAAATGACCTTAATGAAAATTTGTGCCTGTACTGTGCCATTGTTTCAGCATACTGCTAATGTATACAACTGCTTTAGTTCTGGTTTACAGGCTGCTGCAGTCTCCCACTCTTCCTACTGTAGAATCAATAAGCATCTGAAAATGCATAATGAAAGTAATTTAACATACTGAAGGCTTCTTGTCTCCAGAGACACCACTGAGATTCAAGCTTTCTAAAAAAGAAAAGCAGTGCTTCTGAGAGGAAAGCTTGCGATGGGCAGCTTTTGCAGAATGACAGCCTACCTTGTCGCTTCTCCTCACTGCAGAGAGATGCAGTGCATTCACTAATTTTGATTGGTCAGTGATGTTGGGCTTAAATTGTGCTTCATATATGGGATTGATGCCCCCCCTCCCCCTGATTTATATAAGGATTCTTTTATAAAAGGACTAAATTTACAAATGATTTATGAATTCTGGAATATATTAAGCGTATGCCAGTTTTATTTTTACCTTTTCACTCTTTACTTTGTGTACACTGGAAACCACATGACATTGAAAAAAAAAAAGGGATTAAACGTTTATTACTTAAAAAGCTTCCAACAATCTATATTTGAATTTGCCTACTTTCCATTTGTGATTTTTTTTTTTTTTTTTTTTTGGTCTTAAGAACATCTCTGAAGTAAAACTGCCTCTTTGAGCCACGGCGAATTTCACCTGATACGTTTAGATGCAAGTGAACATTTAGGTCTTGTCTTGAATAAATTATATTCAGGACAAGTTGGTACCCACACGTATGTTGGGAAAATTTCTATTAGGATTCACAGAGATTATTCAGATCCTTAAAATGGGTTGATAATTCAGTTTAATTCATGAATCAGAAAAGAATTATTTTTATGATCCATCACCATGTACAATGTATGTATAGTAGTGTAGGTTGTTAATTTTGTTGAAATGTTAACTTCTAAAAAAAAATCTTTTATATTCCATGTGAATTTTACTAGAGTCTCCACAGGTTTTTGTAAGGATGTCCTGCATGATGTTCTTGACCTTCACTTTGCAGGGGGCAGGGAGTGTCTTGATTTTCACTTTTTTGTTTTGTAACTTATTTCTGAATCTGTGCTATCAGTATAATCAATGCTCACAACCATGTAATGAGGAGTAAGAGAAGTGTAGCACAATATCTGTTTTAATTAGTACTAAAGCAAAAAAAACCGTTGGAAATAAATACGGTATGCAACCCAAAAGAACGTTTTTTAAAAATTGGTTTGCTGAAGCAATTGGTTTGCTGAGTTCGAAATGTTCTGCTGTTAGTTTTTCAGCTCAAATAAGCGTGGGGTTTGGGACGTTTTCTGGTTGGTTTTGTTATTTTTTTTCTTGATTTTAAACATTTTTTTTTTTAAATTTGATGAAGTACTAAGTGTTAAAGCATAGTTCTTACATAAAAAGCTGTATTAAGATGGCAGTTTTGGTCAAATTTTGATGGGGTCCTCTGTTTTTAACTTATCAATGTAATTATAAAATGCAGTTGTGTAACTCGGATGTCTGCATTTCTTCTCTTTACTTTTTCTCTCAGCCATCCATCCAATATATTATTTATTTTTAGGTAACAGTATGCTTTATTTATTTTTTAAAATGGCTACATATCTGTCGAGTGTGCTTCCTATTCCATACTCTTTTACATTCAGGAAATACCTAAAATAAAGATTGCAGAAACTGAACAGAGATCAGTAGGTACCAGCTGGCTATGCTGAGTAGCAACTGATTGAGCTCTTTGAGCTGTCTCTGTATCGTCTGCCTCCCAAGAGCTCGAAACCAATGATACCAGCATAGCTCTTAAGGGTGACGTGATAAAGAGGATTCCTGAAATGAAAGCATAAATACTAATATATTAAAGAGATTTACTTGCTTCACTTTCAGTATGACTTAGGATAAGTAGAGAAGCCTGTCTAAATTTAAACAGATGAATCTCCATCTCCCTTTCTAATTCTTCAGTGTGTGCCTGAACAAAGATGGACGTATTGGATGAGCTCTACTGTTAGAAAGAAAAAGAAATATACGTGGAGGAAAACTGTAATAGGATTTTGGATATAGCGTGAATATGTGGTTCAAATGGAGGCAAAGGGGTCACGAAAGACTTCTATTACAGGAGGCGATAATGGCAAAAGCTTTATCTGCAAAAAGTGTTTGAGAGGAATGATAAGGAGTTGAGTTGTGAACATATCAAGCTTAAGTTTTCTGGAGAGAAAATCAGGAGAAGAAGCAGTACCATATGGAGGCAATCAGGAGTAGGTGGATGGATAGACATGCTTACAAGCCATTGCTGTGCAGATGCTAGTTAAGATGGTGTGAACAGATGACATCATCCTCAAAGGGTAGATAGGGAAGAGTGGGCAAAAAGAGCCATTTGCAGACACCCAACATAGACAGAAAAATGTGCCATTCTTATACCTGCTTCTGTATCAGTACAGAATGGAAGAGAAATAATTTGACTGGTACTTGGGGTTTTAGGGGAGTGAGAAGTGGGGTGGAAGACAGGGTAGAAATAGTAGGGAACAGCAGGAGGCTTAAACCAGGTGATTGGTGATGAAGGGTCTTAGGACTGCGAATTGCAACGCAAGGGGAGAGGGAGACGCAGAATATGACAGAGAATAGGGCTGTAAAGGGTTCAGGCTTTTCAGTCTGATGTAGGGACAAAATAAATGCTAGGCAGAAGTTGAAGCAGAGTGGAGCAGAAGTGGTGCATGTAAAGAGAGGCTGGGTGCACAGGGGTAGATAACTGCTATTGCCATAGCATACACCCCTTTAATGCTTTTAAATTGAATTTAGGACTCGTAGCTGTCTGTTAGAGTATGTTTTTCTGTTTTGCTGAGAGCAGGAAGTCTGAAAATTTGGAAGTTGCAGCATATTTCTTGGTCTTCTTCCATCTTTTATCTACTGTCTTAGTTTCTACAGACAGGAAGTAATGTCCTAGCATCCACCGTTACTGCATTCCGAAATGGTGGTAGGTCATTTGTAGATCTGGAGGTCTAAACTCTGCTGCCAAGATCACCCTGAATGTAGCTTCTTGCACTGCAATTTTTTAAAGAAGCTTACTTTGTTAAAAAGCCTCCTTAGGCTTGCAAGGTCTAGCAGGGCCAAATGAAGTACTCAATTCTGATGTTTTCTATGAGTCTTCTTGATTTTGGAGCTTTAGCGTTCTTTTAATGTGCTTTAGGGTTTAACTTCACCTATCACAGACTGTCTTAACATCCAGGTGTCATGGAATAGACACATTCATGAGGAACGTAGAAAGTTCGGAAACTGTGTCTGCTTGCTTCCCTTGTTCTCTGCATTATTCTTTTTTCATTTTCTACGATTATCTCCCCTGAATGCTTGAGCAGCGTGTTCTGTTTCTTTCTTTGGACTGCACATCTTGTTTCCTGGTTTGAATCTTGCTGCTCATTTAGTGGCTGTTAAGAGTTTTCCTGCTTCTGGGTCTAAAAATGTCATCTGTTCTCATGTTTGCAAGAGACTTGAGCTCCTAACTCATACAGATTTTTCAGTGACACATAATGTCTTTATAGCTTAAGTCACTTTTGAAAAGGAATATTAGGTGATTTTGGACATCTTGCCCTGGTGTTGTTCTTCAGCATTAATACATGGTGCACCTGCACAATTCCGGCTGGATAGATCCTCCTGTACATTGCACTTGCCTACAGTGGGCAGTGTGATACCCGATTCTGGCGTAGCTATTCTGGATGGTTTATTGTTTGTATCTGTTCTTGCAGTTTATGATCCGTATCTAAAGTGTGTTTCTTACCTTGTTCCATCTTAGTTTCCTCAATTGTTTCCTCAAAAGTCCGCTGTATAGAACTTTGTTGGAATGTTGTTGAAAATCCAGTAACTTTTATAGTATCAAAGAAAAATAAACATAATAGCAGTTTGGGTTTGGGAGTTGTACTGATGTGCCCTTGTTATGCTGGATTTGTCAGGGTGTTCTGTTTTACCTGATACTGAAATTATGGCTTGCTGGCCTGGTTCACGCTACAGCGTGCTTTTATGTTGAGAAGGTGTAAATCTGACTCCTGTCCAGTACACAAGTTCCAGTTGTAAAGGGTTTTATTATTGTTTAAGAATGATGTGCTGAACAGATGACAAAAACTCTCCTAGAATTTGTACATAAGTACCCTTCTGACTCTGATGGTAATGCAGTCTTTTCTTTTGACACAAGTACTTTATTCTCATTTCTTTAATCTATTGAGAACAGTTCTAAGACTGTTATTCCTTTTCTGTAGTAAAGACTGACATCCACAAAAGTAATTTTCCATTCAGTTTCCTGTCCTTAATGTTTATTTTCTTTTCTCCCTTGTTGTTGATTGCCATACAGCTTTCTTTGTTTTGTTATTTTTATACCGACTTATTTAGGTTGGGGTTTTTTTTGCATTTCTAACTTCCATTTTTTCCTTGCCAGAAAACATTCCTACACATGGGACATTGTTCACCTCGGTTTCTCCATTTTTAGAATTACTTCCATAGATTTAAAAAAATTTGGATTTTCCAGCTTATCATTTCATTGTACTTCCTCTTGTATTTGCAAAGATGTACACCTTTGGAAGCAACACAAAGACAAGTATTTTTAAATAGATGTAAAATATATACAAAACATATAACATATTATAACATTATGTATATTGTATATTAATATAGTTATGTATAATGAATATATATTCATTTTCAAGATGCAGAGTTAATGTTAGCATGGCAGCTTGAGTACTGAAAAATTACCCAATTATGCTACGAAATAAGAATGTCTTAGAAGATTCATTTGGTTTTGTATAATTGTTAGGCATAGGTTATTTGTTCAGTAGTATTCCATGTTAGTTCAACTGTTGACCTTTTCAGCACTGGAAGTTCCTGTACTCATGAGGAAATGTGTGAGTTACAGACTGCCCTTTAGCAATTAATACTGAAACTGTATCTTGTCTTAGTTTTGTACCATGAGGTGATACCAAAGAGGAATTACAGAACCAGTGCTGGTTATCACTCATATATAGAGAAGGCATCCTTTTTGTATCATAACAGTAAATTTGGTTTAGTGATACAGGTAAATCGTGATCCTGGTGCATTATTGCACAATTACTTAAGCATTTCAGTAAAACAAAAAAGGAATATCAGTTATCCTTAGGAGGGAAGTATGGCTGGTAAATGTAATAGTAATTTAAATAATACCAGTGTGACTTCAGCTTTTCTCCATGGAAGTGGTTTGTCCTCTAGTAGAAACATTCACAGTGAACGGTGCTGTATCTTGCAGTAGTTATTGACAAAATTTTAAATAGTCACTGTATATTTCAAGGTATATTTTCCATTTTTCTTTAAAAATTGCAATATTGCCATGAATTTAGTTTTTCCTTCATTAAGATTGTACTTTGAGTATTCTGAGAATTTGAGCGATTTCTGCTTTTATAAGACATTCTTAGTTCTAAGTTAGCAATTGCTACTGAATTTTAGTGAGGGTTTTCATTATTATGGGAAGACTTGTGGAGTTCTGACATTGTATCTTTTATATTGCTTGAAACTTACAAAGACAAAAGCCACCTGCTTGCATTGTTTGAGCTTGTGAAAATGTGTCTGAAAGGAGGTCGATTCTGTAAGTTGGAAAGTAGTTTAGCACGATAGCTGAAGAGTGCTGGAGCTGGAGTGCTGACACTGTGTGGCTGTAGAATGAGGAAATACTGCCTCATGGTTTAAAGTCTCAGGTGGTTGCTTACCTTGCTTTCGTAAAAATATTTTGTATGTTGGAAGATGTTTTCAGTGTTATTCCCTGCTGCCGGGGTTGCTGCGTTGCCTAGCATCCCCAAGTCCTAGCTTACGACGGCGTTGTGCTAGCTGTATGGCAGAACAGCATCAATATAAACATTTCAGTAAGCTCTCTGCCTGGCTTATTACAGTGAATTGGATGCAGAGGTAGCTGAACTTAACATGCAGGGTTTAAACTCCAGGATCTGGTTCAGGATTCTCCATCAGATATCCTTGATGCCGTGGAAGCCGTGCCTGGCAACATATGTGGAGTGGGCAGCAGCAGGAGCAGCACTGGCTACCCCATTACAGTGCCCTGACGCAGGAGTTTTGTTACACACCTTCCTGCTGTAATATCCTTTAAGTGGAATTATTAATTTAAAACAAAACAGGAAGATTTTCTCTGGAGTTGTTTATTCGACAGAGATCTTGGATAGACTTTCTTACTAGTCACTTTTAAAAACAGGAAGGCAGTACGATTTTCTCTTAATTAAGACAAAGTGTTCACATGGTGTGCCTAGTAGCAAGCGTTCTTCTAGCTGAAATTAAGAGACAAAAGTCTTATGATCTTAATTGCTCTGTGAGTAAAGAGCGAACACAACATGAATAGGTATTACAACATAAACTGTGTCCCTTTAATTTTGTTAAGATCACCCACAGGGTAAGTGTTACCACTAGGGTGAGTTTATCCATTGCAGTCTCCCTCAGTTAGCCGCTTGCCTGATTTAGTTTGGAAGTGCTACAGAAATCGTGTGAAAAGGGTCCAGTGGGCTTACTACCTTTAAAATCAAAGTTCAGTGACCGCACACAGTAACTCTGCAGGTTTCCATATAACTGCAGTGACAGGAGCATATTTTGCCTTCTTTAGACAACAAAATAAAACCTTTGGACAGTAGTTGGACACCCCCACCCCCCCCGAGCCCCAAGGTGTGGATGACTGCTATAGGTGGTTAAAACCATCTGTCAGGTCCCCGTGTTCAGTTCTAACATAGGAAGTCATTCACATCAGTCTGATAGTGGTGATATTCCTCACATTAAGTTCTCTGAATCTGAAAAATGATATGCAGTAGTATGTGTTTTCTTGTTTGATTTTTTTTTTTTTTTTAATGATAAAGTACTCTGTCTTCCCCTCTTTGCCACCTTCATTCTTGAGTTATTATTTTTACAAGGTTGTTCAGGGAAACTGATAGAAAATCTGTTTATGTAGTGCCATAAAAAGACGTGTGAGAGAATTTTAAAAGTAATAAGCTATGATGATAAATGTGTAATAGTAAGGAAATTGAACTAAGCTAGTGCAGTGTGTTGGTTTCACCATTTACTCTGCTAAAAAGGATATTCATTTGATTGATGTGCATGTTGATCTAAATTTAGATTTGTGTTGGTATCATCTTCAGTTTATTTTCTTTCTTCCTCTCTTGTTTGGGTGCAGTAGTTTCCATAATTTGTATCTGCAAAATAATATATGTTTGTTTTTATTGATTGTTGAAAAATACCTCTCACTTTCTTAAGAGGATAAATGAAATATAAACATGATACCCTTGCTATTTTATGGGGTTTTTTAAATGTACATATTGTAGCTCTAGAATCTAAAATAAATACCGAAACTGTGGTTAAAATGCATGCATATCCATGCATATGAAGAACTAATTTTATCTATGAAGCTTTAAAATACTAAGGATTTTTGTGCCTAAACCATAGTTTCAGGTTTTTTCCATCTCCTAAACTGTTTTCAACCTAACTGCGTAAGTCTTGTATTGGAAATCACTTATTGTAGTACTGAAGCAAACCAGAGCTTGTATGAAAAATGCTTTCATGTGCTGTTTTTTTGGGGAACACTGAGAGCAATAGTGTCAGTGGTACATCTGAGGAAGGGAATACTATTTTGCTTTGTATATGGTTGATGCCTGGAAGTGGCTTTGCAGTCATTAGTCTTGAAGACAAGGTTTTATTTTACTACCAACGTCTTGAGAAACTGAAAGTGGAGACATTTTTGTTATACTGATGGATGATGAGCAAATACATGTTTATGGAGAAAAAAACCTTGTCAAATTCTTGTCAGCAGCCATCACTGATTATCTACTTCATAAATTAAAACGTATAGGTATATTGTGTTGCAGTGATAGGAGCTATAAAATATAGTTGGAGTGGGAAAGAGGAAAAATGTTACTTGCATTATTTCTGGTACCTTTCAAAGTGAGAAGCTTCAATATTACTGGGTAGGCTAGCAACTCTGCAAATTGATACCTATGATTAGGAGCCTCCTGGAGGAAATGTGGAAGACAGAATATGGCAACTGCTACAACCTATCAACAGGAAAACCATGTGAGTTATTACATACTGACTCTGCCTGTAACCATGCTGTCTTTCTAAAAGAGAAATTGCAGTTCTGATACAAGTAGAGGTCTTTTACAGCCCTCATTCTTTCCACAGTAGATACAGTGCCCAGTGAGAAATGACTCCCCCTGAGAGACAGCTGAATATGGAGGAGAACGTTATTTCTCTTATTAATCAAGCAAATTAGTTTTAATGTGAGGAAAGAATGGAAGGAAAGGAGAGCCTGCCCTTTGAAAGCGGTTACTATTTTAAGCCTGCTGGTGGTTAGATTGGAAATGTTTTTCTTCAAAGTTGTTTTATATTGTAATACCTTTTCTGCTGTCTTGCTCTCAAAGGAGAAAGAAAAACTCAGCCAGCCCTTCCTGTTCTCCCTGGGATAACTTTTTTCATGTATTCTTCAGAAACTTATTTTGTTCTCCACCATCAAAAAATTCTAGGCATCTACCAGTTTATTGGGTTTGTGATAATATGCTGTTTAACACTACCACTCCAAAATCTTTTAAGCTGGCGTTATCACAATAGTCAATACCTACTTTGGTCTAGGGTAGCATACTTCAACAAGAATTTTCCAGTGGTGTTTGAGTACATCTGTACGTAAGGATTATAAGGCTCTTTGGATTGTCAGTTAAATGCATACCTTCATGAATATTACAGGCTGTGATGATAGCAAGTACTTAATACAGTTTGTGAGAGTATAAAAGCCGCTCTCAGTAATCTTGAAGCCTGTAGGCAAAGCAGCTATTACAGTGTACTTTGGGGCAATAAAGTTCGATACTAGTCACAGAACTTTTAGTTAGTACTCTTGATCTAGGACAAATTTATATGGGCAGTTAGACATAGTGTGGATTAACACTCCAACTAAGGATTTTAGCTGCTTTGTGATGTCCATGACCACAGTACCTGAACATCCTTTATCTGCCTCATAGTTTCTCTTCACATCATTCTGTTTTGTAGAAAAGCTGGGTACATGCTAGAAGCCAGATCTGGGAAGTCTGTGTCTATTTCATGAATCTGTCCAGTGTCTATAATACAAGACCAATTTCTTTTTGAAAAATGCAGAGACTATATAAATTTTCCACATTTATTCTCTTTGCAGGTCTTTAAGCACAGATTTTTTATGTCTAACTAGACTTGACAAAGAAATTCAAGCCAGGGCAATGCTTTGGAGTAATAATGAGCAAATTGAGGTTTGAGTGGAAAAATAGTTCATGTATCTAAATCTTTCTCTCAGGACATTCATTCTTTTTCCTAAAGTAATGTATTGGCGAAGTCAGAATATAAATTATTTCTTGCACTAACCTTACTTCTGTCTAAATTGCTTTAAGCCCTCAACTGCATTGGAGGGGGAGGGAGCAAAACAAACCCCAGAACATGCAAATAATTAATGAGATTTTAAAAAATATGTCGATGAAACACTATAGAACTCTCTACTTCATCATCCAGCTTTTCAAAATTAAACAAAAACCCCACACGTCTCTCGGGAAACAGGCCTTGCAGCATGCATAGAAGATTATTAAACACAGGACAAAAATTTAGAACCACGTCTGGAGACTATTTCACCTGTATTTTGACATCTAGGAGCTGTTGCTTCTAACATCAGCTAGGAAGTTAAATTAAGTGTAAAGATACTTGCTAAACAAAACCTATAATCCTACAGGACCTAACGGTTAAACAAATCAATATTATGAGTAGAACAAACTGGATATAGTGCTTTTATGTATGGTACTTTGGGTTGTGCCTTACTGGAAAAAGTTTTCATTTATATATTTAGATGCCTTGTATTTTGGTGCATTTCTCCTTCTCTTATCCTTCCCGATATAACCTGTATCTTACGTGTGTGTGTGACGTGGCAGAAGGAAGAAGAAAAGGTATGTCTATTTAGGATGAGCCAGGCATGGAGTTGGTAGGATGAATTTTTGATGAGAACTAAAAGAGTCAGATGCAAGGACAGGGAAGTTGTGAAAATTCCTGCAAGGGTGACTGAGCTGCTCTTCAGAATTATTTATGTAGGCTTTCCTCATTTTCTTTTTTCACAGAACTTCTAGTTAGTACTCTTAATCTAGAGCAAATTTATATGGGCAGTTAGACATAGTGTGGATTAACACTCCAACTAAGGATTTTAGTTGCTTTGTGATGTCCATGACCACAGTACCTGAACATCCTTTTGCTATAAGTGGACAGATGTTGAAATTTCAGTTTCATGGTCACTTTTGTAGGAAACTGCTACGAGCCTGACTTGTAAACCTTGCTTTAAGTTTTTGAGTTGTTTTTTTTTTTTAAATCTTCAGCAATAATCAATATTTCTTCACTTTGGTACCACAATATAATTCATTTGGGTATGACTGCCATGTATGGCAATCTGCTGGATAGCATCCTGTGATCAGCTGGGCACAAAATTGCCTTGAGTGGATTTGCACATCCACAAGACAAAGAAATGAGAATGGAAATGGGATTGATCCCAAAAATTCCATAGACCAGCAGCTGCAGAGAGAACTGTGGACTGTAGAGAGTCCACATAAAATTGCTAATCTGTAATTTTAAATCTTTGTTTAAATCTATGATTACGATGCAAAGTTTATTTTCTCTTTCTGTGCTTGCCTGAAAGCATCTATATTTTCAAAGTATGTTTTAAGATCACTGAGAGCTGCTAGTTGTAGATGCTGAAGAAATGAATTCACCAAATCACTAACGTTTTTAATTTTTAGATTCTCTTTAGAAACACATCCAGCTGATATAATTTAATATTCTGTTCTTGTGCAGAGTCTTGGTTAATGCATCTGTTGAATGAATAAATAAATGGAAAGAAATGCAGTTTTAATTCTGGCAAAACCTATTTTTATTGCTTGCTTGTAAAATTGGCAGCAATATTCTACTCTGGGATAGCATTATTGGTTACTGACACAGTGGAATAATAGTAGCAGTTAGAAATAAATGTGAATTTAGCTGAATTTTATAGCTTGGGCTTTTATTTATTATTTTTAAGTTATTCTAGCATGTGCAAAATAATGCAAGGTGCTGGTTTCTCTTTTGACAAATATTACACATTCACAGATTAATGTAAACTTCTAATCTCAATTGTTTACTATTATCTAGCAAGCGCTTCCTAGATTTAAAAGCAGTCTGACACTGTGAACAGGTCACGGATTGGGCCAACCTGTTCTTTGACTAAGGCTCAAGAGAGCAGACAGGCAGCTACTGTTTTACCCTCTGGACAGAAAAATACTTTTTTTCTTTTTTTTTTTTTTCCTTCATCTGCCTTTTGGCTTTTGACTTCCTACTGAGTTAGTCATTTATTTATTTGTTTTGGTATTTGAATGGTATTTGAACTTTTAATGAGGAAATTCTGTTAAGCTGCTTCCAGGAGTATAGAATTGTATCCAAATAGTTTTAGTTGCAATACCCAACTCTTTGCTGTTCAATTTTGCTGATAAATACAGGGTTGCTCAAAATGCCTGCTGTGTCCATCTCCCAAGGCCTTCTCAGCACTGTTCCAGATTCTCTACCAAACCTGGGGATTTGGGGTGCTGGCTCAGCTGGAACAAGGCACGCTGGGTTACTCTTGAAGAAATCTCTGGTTGCTCGACTTGATTAAAACTCTACTGTCATCACTGCCACTGACAAGCAGTGCTCACTGTGAGTCTGTCTTGTTCAGCTGAACAGTGTGTACCAAGTAGTTATTCTTTAATTTCTCTGATACATATACCATAGTTATATTTTGTATTAATGTGTATATGTATACGTATGTGTATATGTATATAAAAAAGTATATCATGGTTATAAAATTGACTTTAATTCTCTAGAAGTGATGTGAATTACTCTCTTTCTGGCAACAGAAAGAGGGTAATTGTTTGTGTAGAAACAGTAGTTATTTCATCAGTTCGTCTTATGCTGTGGCCTTTCTAGCGACCATAGCCTGAGAAATTAATGTCCAACAACTTTGTCCTGGTCGTTAATTGTGACTAAAACTTTCTAATGTCTTCGCATACTGGCATGGAAATGCAGTTACAAAGTTTTGCTATGGCAACAGTGAATTGTCTCGCTTCAGTTGCTTTGTTACAACTCTTAAGTGCCCATTTAATAGGAATTAGCATATGTCCTTCAGATTTTTCTATCAGAGTTGACATTACAGGTAATTACAAAAAGTAAACTGTTCGTTTCATGCTTCTAATTGCTTCACAGAAATCTTAATCCTCATCTTCCAACATCCAAGAATGAATGAATAGTTTTTTTTTCTGTGCTCATGAAAATCTTTTTCTGGTGACATACGTACGTTTGACACTGTAGTATAAGTTGATTAAACAAGCTCAGAAAAGAAGGTAGGTATCCTACTGTCAAACAAATATTTAAAAGGAAAAGACTATTCTATTCAAGGAATTAAAAAGTCTGCGAGTAATTCTGCTTGCAGTATTTTGGAATAGATTCTGATCATTTTGGATTCTTCATCAGGTTTTAGGAATTGTAGTGTTTTTGTTGCTGAGCACTTTTTAAATTGGTGAACCCTAATGTAAAATATTTCTCTAAGGACATTATGACCAAATGCGGTCTCTGCAGAGCTGTGGCATGTGGGAGGAAGATAGTAGAGCAGTTTTGAGGTGAACTAAGCCCCTGTCTGAACTGGGAGGAAGGGCTATATACCCATCAGTGCATCAAAAGACGTGGGAAAACAGGCTGCACTGGCTGGTGCTAGAGGAAGGCAAAAAGCCAAAGCCTTTAATCCTTCTGGCTGGTGTGCATGACATGGACAGCACGGGAGCTACGTCAGTGCTCTGCTCATTTTCATTTTCCCAGTTTTTGCTGTTTGATGGTTTGTACCATTACCCACCTTAATGTCATGAACCAGAGAAGAGAACCAAAACCTACGTCCCTGCTACAGTTTGTTAAAATATCCAAGAATGCATTCTCCAAAGTGGAATTCTACTTCCAAAAAGGTACCAAGAAAGAACGCTCAATTTGAGATAACGTACTGTCAGCCCAGAAGCCTTCCAAAATGGCTTGGAAGGGATAGGCAGGATGGGCCTGCTTCAATGGCAATGGAAAAATGAGTTCAAGCCATGGTTTGAATGGACGTTTTGACCCTGGTTTTATTTATCTTCACAATGGAGTTCATTTTTTTTCCCCTGTCTCCCCCTTACAATTAGCAAAGTTTTTCTTTTGGCATTTCTTCTCCTTAAATGTATCAGAATAATGTTCATTATCTGTGTGGGGGTTGGGAAGGAGAAAAGACAGACACAGACCTAGTTACAGCACTAGAATCAATCTCTGCTGAAATTGAGATTTTTGTACAAATGGAGGAATAGTATTCCTGTCTTCTCTTAAACTTTCATTTCATATGAAGGGGGGCTATCGTGATTGGGGATTTTCATTTGTGAAAACAAACCAGCTCTTAAAGTTTGAAAAAGTTACAGAAATATAGTTGAAAGTGGAAGAAAGTTCTTTTCTTCACCTCTCGCACTTTGCAAGACCTCATAACTCTCCAGTTAAGTTGGTTATACTTGTGGTTAGAAATAAGGCACAGGAAAAAAACCTGGGGAAACATTAATCAGCTGGGAATGGATGAAGCATTGGACAAAATCCCAAGGCAGTATTAGTTCAGAGACAAAGCATGATGTTTCTGTTATAATGCTGTTCACAGGACTTGGGTTTTAACTTTGGTTTAAGTGTGAACTTGCTACTCAGACAAGTTACTCAGTGTTCAACTGCTTTCCTTTATAAAAATGCTTAAAACAGTAGCCAAAAATGCTGTGAGATCTAAAGATGGGAACTGTAGGCAAGTGTTATCTACTAAAAGTTATTAAAAAATACAGTCTGTATTGTTTTTGAGCAATTTTACAAATGGCAACATTGCATGATGAATGAAAAGCAGTAGGGAAAATGCTTTCACTTTCAAGCTTCATGCATCAATATGCTTTTCTAAATATGAGAAAGTGCTGTAGCAATTGCATCTGAATGTGGTGCTTTCCTTTCCTTAACTGTTTAAAAGATGAGCATGATTGACTGTTTAAATACCGATAGCTTTAAAGACTTGAAAAATTACTGTGAAAAACAGAATTTGGGTACACTCAAATACTGCAATTTCAAGACAAGACTTTTAATGGAATGTCCTATAAGTAGACTTAAGTAATTCTCCCTTAATAATAATAAAATATGCAAGTCAGCAAGGTACCCCATCACCTTTGTGGAGAAAATGGCAGCCAGGAACAAATTTCCACTGGTCAAAAGACATTTTACAATTACAATGGTTTGAAAAATTAACAGTTCATGAAACTCACAGAAAATGTCTCTCTCTGAATATTAACTTGTTTGAATTGTAGGCTGTCCTTTGTCGTTGCCTACAAAGGGGTACTTTATTCATACTTGAAGAAGGAAACCTCTGAGTGTAAACCATTCTGTGTACTTGTGCATTGGTTTTAAATGATCTGAAAATTTTTTTTCTCTAGTTCTTTTTAGGCTTTCATTACCTGAACTCATGTTAAAATAAGCATGAGTGAAGAAATGGTGTTGAAGTCATGCTCTCCTTTCTGTTTTGTAATCTAGATAGGATCTTTGATACATCAAAAAATGTGAATCGTTGCACTGGTACCCATAATTATTAGAATAAATTCACTGCTGTGTGCCTTAAGCTGATGCTTATTATTAAAAAATTGCTTTTGTAGTTGAGCACAGTAATACAAGAGAAAATTATAATTCTGCCATTGTGAATATAATAAATACTGCTCCTGTCTGTATTACCAAAGCAAACACATCTGTCTCTGGTTAAATGCAAAGCACAATGTTGTCTTCCTGGTAAAATACGAAGTATTACAGATAGTTCTCTGAAGGGTGAGTGTAAAACCTGTGAATAAATCAGATCTATGGATGGTAGGGTTTTCTTTATATATATTTGAAGTTTCTATCATACGGTTATGCACAATTCCATTCCAGTTACAATAGTTATGCATTGAGTTATGCGTAGATTGATCTGGTTCTTGGGCTGAACATATCAGGCTGGATTTTGAACCAATTAGAGCATTTTTAAATCTGGAGAAGTTTATTTTTAGTCTTGAAGACAGTTCAATAGGCAAAGATGTCTTGCAGTTTCTACTTCATGTTTATTATAACTACATTTTTACGTGAAAATCCTTTTTCCCGTCATTCGTGGACGGATTAGATAAATTGGCAGCTTGTGTAGATACAGGCAGAGCACAAGGAAAAGGCAATTCTGCCTTGGAAGGTTATGCTGCAGCCCTTTCACACACCTGTGAATCGCAGTGAATGACAATTTTTTCTTCCTTCTTTTTGATTTGAAGCTTGATTTATAAAGTAATAGTCTACTGTGCTATAGCAGCACAGAAATCAGGGTTATAAGGTTGTTGCAGAAAAAGGGTAGATGGAAAAATGAAGAGGTATACATACCTGTACAGGGAAAATAGTTATGCTTCTCAGTTTCCCTGGATAAATGATCCCAGTTGAGAAGGCATGAGTGCAGTGATTCCATTCCTAGGGAAGTTCTTCTCTGAATTCTTGCTCAGAAAATGACAAGTCATTGAACTCCTGAAGTTTCCGGGCTTGAGCTTCTGTTTCTAGCCCCACTTTCAGGTTTGAAAGTCTGAGCTGTGAAAGTTTTGGCTCATCAGATTCACAAATTCCAAAGTGTTACTTTTTTAAAGCAGGTTGAGGTAGTTGTACCATGTATTATGTAATCTTATACTCAAAAAGATCCCCCCCCAAAGGTAGTCAAAAGATAAGAAGTTGTTATGCATTAGAACACAGCGATATAAAAAAGGTGACCTACTTTTGTACTTTCTACATGGGAACACAAAGAACAACACTATATTTATGTACTTCGAGATCTTCCTACACATTTCTCCGTCCTTTCTTTCTTTAGTTTTTTCTTCCCTTTTTTTGTGTTCTATACCCAGAAATAAGAGGCTCAATTAAATAAAACAACTTCAGAATTTTTTAATTTAACCAGTATACAAAATATGCATAGATTTCTATGTGATGTAGTCCTAAATGTTAATTTTCACATTTATTTGAAAAGAAAAAAGGACTTTTTTACATCTTTGTCTTACATATACCTCCATATTTGTCTGAATTTTAGGTTTTGGTATATGTCTCATATTTTTTTTTTTTTCAAATCCCTTTTAAGAAACTGTTGAGTCTTTTTGTTTAGTTTTTAAATTTTTTCTTGGCAAGGGAGGAATTCGACTTTTGCATAGTTGACTGAAAAAACTATTATTACAATTGATACATACAAAATACTGTTAAATATATAGTTAATATTAGACTTTTCCCCTTGCACTGACCTATTCTACTTTATAATAAAACATACTATTGTAACAAAGTCAGATAGCAAAAAATTTTCAGGTGGTAATGTTTTTCAGATTCATCTGTTCAATTGGTGTTTATGAAGCACTTTGAGATACTGAGATGAATGGGGCTATATTAGTGTATGTGTTAGATGGCACCGTTCGAAAGAGCAGCCTGTCTAAATAAATGCATCTTGGACTTTTATAAATTCAGTTGTATACAAACCCTCCTAAGTAAAATAGCCTATGAAAGGCAAAACATAAGCATTAAATTCCTTGGATGGCTTTTATTGGGGAAGCAGGATTGATAAAGGCACAATATGTTGCAGGCTTTATTTCACAGTTCTGCCAACACGAATCCAATCTGAGCTAGAGCACAGCTGCTATTCCTGCCAGTCGTCCTCTCTCTCCTGATGGAGCTTGATCAGCTTGCTTTGTTTTTCTGTGTTCTCTTAAAATGAAGACTGTTTAATGATCATCGCTAATAATTAGCGATATCCTGTTCAGGGGCTTTTCTTTACAGAGTGCTTCCCCCCAGCATTAAAATATTCTTTACCGACAGAGTATAGGGTAAGGTAATGAGGAAAAATAGATGTGAAGTTGAAGATGGATTGTGATGGATAGAAATACATAGAGAAAACTAGATGTTCTTACAACAATTGTGCTATTCTTTTTATCCCTGTAACACAGTTACTCCTCCTCCGCCCCCCACACAACAGATTTGTAATGAAAGAATAGAATCTTGTGCAGGCTGCAACTCCCAGAGGTAAAACCCACAGTACTAGACTTCCATCTGTATAGCCTATTTTATTTCAGAGCTATTTCATTTAGTTTTCCTTGGTTAAATTAGTCTGGAATACTGTCTTTGCAAGTTCATTAAAATTATTCTATAATGGGCGTGTACTGTAATTTTTGAAGTTCTATATTCAGTTTCTTGGTGGTGGTGCTTGCTGTTTACCTGGTATTCTTGTCATCCGTTCTGCTATGTCCTGATGTTTGTTATGCTCTCTTGCCTTTCCACTCACCATGATGGCCAGAAGTGTTACTCCTGATCTGTTCTCCATAGAAATCAATCTCTCTGTACCCTCCCACCCCCATAATAAAATACTGGAGTAAAAAAAAAAAGTCACCTGTTAGTTACGTGTAATTGGAGTGGGGAAAGGAATCCTCTTTGGTTGAATAGTATATTTTTATAGAATTTAAGAAGATTATTGCGCCAGAATACTTATCTGTAATGTTCACATTTACCAAGCATAGCCCTGACTGATTAGTACAGGATTTTATCTGCTGGGAGAAACCTGGATTTGAAATAAAGCTATACATGTGTGCTTTGGGGATGCTGGGTTTTGTTTTTACTCTTCAACCAGCGTGCTAAAATGTACTGAATCAATACTTTGAATCAATATACACGTATTCGATAGTTTCTTAGGAGCAGTTAGACCTACATAGGAGGCCTAATCCTGATGAGACCTGCACATGTGGATTGTTGAATAACCTGTACACCTACAGGAGCAAGTAAAGCTGAAGTGCCGAGTGTAGGACTGGGACAGTCTGGTGAGAACTTTGCTCACCTGCCGCAGAGTGAGCACAGCATCGTCACTCCACAGACCGGGAGCGCTCCAGGGGTCAGTGACTTCTGCTCTTCACTGGCTTGTAAGACAGTGGAGCATTAGCCCTTTCCTTTGCCAAGTACTAAATCCATCTTCCCCCAAAATATGCGCAAATAGCTGAATTAGATACATAAATTACTATGAATATACATAGGATCCACCTAAGCTACTTTTGTGAAGGGCAGTGATTGAACATTTGAAAAAGACTGATAATAAGTATTATCTGAATCATCTGGATTTGCCTAATTGCCATTTAAAAGCTCCTTTACTTTTCCCACACAGAGTTTACTGTTACTGAAGGTATTTGTTTCAATACCAGGTGACCCACCATGTTGTCTTCCTATGTTTGTTACTTTGCGCAACTCTGTTCTCTAAAGAATTTGCTCTTCAGCTTTGAAATTTTTGAGTGGTTTTGCCACAACTGATTTATGTGTTAGCTTATTTATATGTTGTATGCATGTGTTAATTAGTTATCAAGTAAATAGAAATCAGGATATAGTAATTGCTGAGTAAGATGGTGGAAACTTGATACCAGTATGAATCAAAACTTTATTGAGTTCTGTATTTTACTGCTTTAATGTGGAGCTTCATACTCACAATGGATTAAAGATTGGCTTCCACGTCTGGTTAATTGATGTAAATTGTTCTCCTGTGATTCTTTTATCCTTGCATCTCTGCCACGCACAGGTACTTGTTCCTTGCATAGGTGCTGATGCGTGTGTGTCCGGAGGAGTGAGGCACTGATACAAGGCACTGATCTAGCTAATGGGGTCATTTTCAGCAGAATGCTTGTGTGGGGAGGAGACAACATGGCTGGGAGATGTGGAAGGGAGGAAGCCATGGTGTCTGGAATTTAGATTGGTAGCATAAACTGATGTGGAACTGAATCATGAAAGACTTGGGTCTGGTACCAGATCTCAGTATCTTCCCTTTCTTAAAACCTATAATATGGTCAGATTATATACAAGTAAGTGTCTGAATCATTACTGTTCCCCTTCTCCCCTGGAGGTCTCTGAACACTCAGTAAATTCCAGAGGAGTGGGAGAAACCTGACCTTATGGCACGACTCAGAAAGGGTAAATGCAATGACTCATAACCTGGGTCAGTTTAACATTTGCCTTTGACAGAATAATTTTTGACTAATGATATGGGACATAACAAGTACCAGAGACAATCATAATTCTAACCAGTACTCCTGAAAATATTTTTTGCCAATTAATTTGTGCTTTATCTTTATTGTGATCGCATTCTTTTAACATTGCACGTAGGTATGGGGTGATCTGCATGCTGTGGAATGAGATAGCTATGGTGTATGTTATGGTTTTAAATACTTTTTTTTCTAAATGTGGATGAGAAAATTAAGTCATGAATTTTGCATAGACTCTGAGACAAGCATTGAACACAGCTGTTTTTATAACAAAGCTTGCAGGATCCTTTTGTCACCCTTTGTCACATAATTTCTGCAACTACAAATGGAAAGAGTTTAATAAAAGGTAATAAACAAATTTGATTTTTTTAAAATAACATTACACATCTGATAAAGCTTAAATGTATTAACACTATTAAACTCTGTAGGCCTTTTAATACATTTTAAGAAAAAAAAAAGTCAAGTAAAAGATAAAAAGCAAAAAAACCCCAAACCCTGAGCAACTAGAATGATGGAGTCAATGCCAGAGCAGCTTTTTCTTGAATCACGGAATCACAGAATTTTCAGAGTTGGAAGGGACCTCTAGAGATCATCTAGTCCAACTCCCCTGCTAAAGCAGGACTGCCTAGAGCACGTTACTCAGGACTGCATCCAGTCGGGTCTTGAAAATCTCCACAGATTTTCCACAGAGGAGACTCCACAACCTCCCTGGGCAGCCTGTTCCAGTGCAACCAAAAGAATGGTTTCATCTTTGTTGTCTTCTGTCGTAGACTTTATTCCATCCCAAGATCTGCAGACTCCTTAAGCCTTCCAACCGTTTTCATCTTTGAGCTGGAAGTCTTTTGTGTATGTAATAAGTTAAAGAAATTTTGGTATAATTTTTTTTTTCTGAACACCTCTAGTTTTTATTGTAATTTTCCTTGTCATGTCTTTTTGAAACTCTTACATAATTCTTCGTTAGCTTTTTTTTTTGGTAGCACAAAATATCCCGTCTCTCAGAAGCTGACTTAGAATTCCATTTTTCATCCATGCACCAAGCATCTGTTGTTACTTTTTGCATTTATAATTATGTCTTAATTTCATAAAACGGTAGAAGTATAGTACATCTAATGTAAGTATTACTGCTGTTTTAAAAACTTACGGGATGGGAGAAGAATGAAAGAGAGGGGCAGTTTGTATAGTCACTGGATTGGGGTGTAAGGGAATCATGGAGATGAGCCCTGCTGTGTGAGCAGAAGCTAATTAAGGTGAAGCATCAGACGTAATTCTCTTTGGTTTTGTTCCTTGATCAATATGCAGGTGCCTCTTGGTCGTATTGATCTTTTCTGCTTATTTAATGTAGTTTCATTTTATGAGACCTATGCAATCATTAAATGGAGTAGTTTGGATTGGTTTTGAATTATTTTCACTTGCTGTGACATTGTTTTAACATACTGGGTTCATTTACTGGATGTCTGTACTGTTAGCTGCCATTAAGATAAGAATAGCTCATCTACAAAACCAGGTAACTGTCTGTAGCCAAGTGGCTCAGGTTAAATGATCTGACCTACTTGAGAAAGTTGCACAGACTCAGTATCTCTATTTCAAAATGTCAGGTATTGTCCAGTAGTTTGTTTTTGTTATATTTATTTTTTTTAATTTTTACACTGAAAACTGGAGAAATACTAATTCACAGCAGAACAGTTTGATCGCAGTGTGAAGAGTACAGAAGATCCGTTTGCTTAGAATAGACTTTTGCTGAGCAGCAGCCCATGCACCGCTGTGTGACAGCATCATTCTTAATTCTCAGCTTGCTGTCTGTCTGCCTGGGGGTGCGTGCTCGAGGGGTTAGCTGGAAATCAAAATAGATGCCTCTTATGGAGCCCTGTCGGTACATACTCTGACGTTGTACTCTTTCAGTTCTGAGGTGCCTGGATAGGTTAAGTCTGATCTACACTACAAAAGTTTTGCTGGTATGGCTCTTCCAGATAATTCTTTCAGCATACATGTAGTGGTGCAAATGCATTTTTGCTAATGCAGCCTATGTTAGCTCCGGAATGAAATGGGATAAATTACACTAGAAAAAGCCCTTTTGTACATTTACGCTTTTTGCTGGTATAAAAATACTGTGGACCTTTCACTTCATCACCGTGATGCTACACTAGGAAAAATTTGTAATCTAGAGCTGGATTTAATATAACTCTTTTAGTAAAGAATAGAACATAGAATCAACTGTGTTACACTTAGTAAGCAAAGCTAGTGAAAAATACTGGATGAGTCATAGTGAATACTGTGAGTCTTCTTTTCTATCCCCCTTTTTTGTCCTCAAAACAATTTGATGGGGCTGGTTTAACAGATGGGCAGAAAACCTATCAGTGTGTGTTGGAAAACTGTTTCCAGATGAAGAACAGTTTTCTTAAGTCATTTGCACTCTTTTTTTTCTTTGTTCAACATTGACTGAACCAGTCAAAACATTTTAAGCATATTAAGCAATGACATATTAAGCAAGTCTATAAAATAATTAAATTGAAACCAGAAGCTAAGAGTTCTTAGAAATATTTACATTAATATTTGACTCAGTATACATTTATTATAACTGCTTTTGAATCTTGTAGTAACCTTGTGCTAAAGATAAAGAAAATGTTTGTCAGGGTTAGTATGATGTTTCATACTGAAAATATTTAGGATTGTCTGGTAAATTTATTTCTGAATCCGAAACGAGCTGTGCTTTCACTTTGCTCTAAGTGCTCAGATATGATGAGGCAGGGAGATGTAAGGTTTATGGGTATCCTTCCAAGAGATGTTTTGTAGAGTTATTAAGGTGTCACAACACCCGTTGTCTTTCATGGGCTGTATTTCAGTTCATTTCCTTGTACAGCAGTTGCACAGTGGTGCTGTGCTTGAATTCAGGTGGAGGCTTTAATGTTTCTTCCTTATCTGTTTTGGTCCTTATTGCTGCTACTATGAACTGTGAAGGTCTGCCCTCTGCATGTTCTTTGTGAAGACCCAACCTCTTAAAATTTATGCAAGGTTAATAGTCTGCATAATTTTGCAGGGTATGAGCAAGGACTTGGCAGGAGGTGCCAAAAAGCTGTGGCAGATTTATGTTGTGCTCTGCAGTCTCAAAACGGGTTCAAAGGCCACTGATGATAACAGGTGACTAATAATAAACCATGAAATAACTCTTCTGTGGTGGAGATGAGTCAGGTAGTTATCAATTTCTAAACACATTTGCAAAGCAAAATGCATCTAGCCAGGGAGGTCTGGAAGTTTTTTTGATTTGTGACTTGCTGGAATCCTGCTAAAATGTGTATGTAGCTTTTGGGATCTTTTTTCACTGTGTGAAAAGGGGTGGGAGAGTCCTGTAATTTATTATACCTCCAGTGTCCAGTAATTCTCAAGCCCTTGCAGTGTCTCCAGTGTGTTTTCCCTTACATAAGAGAAATCTCTGGTCTGCAGGTTTTTTTTTTTTCCCATTAAGATACTTTCTCTCTTACCTCTGCCTGCAGGCTCTCTGTGCAGTTCTCACTGGTGAATCGTCTGATCCCTCGCAAGCCCTTGCTGGAGGGGAGCCAGCAA
>NW_009649741.1:378716-394091 GCF_000708025.1 Charadrius vociferus | reverse complement strand
AGAGAAGTGTAGCTGAAAATAAGCTTCTTAACCTTTCTCCATAAAGCATATCACTTGCAAGTGGGCATGCTATAGCTTCCTTTGTTATCAGGCCCACACTTCTCACTCTGTGCCCCTTTTTTTCCGAAAATTCCTTTTAAGATCTGGCCCAGCTGCTACATGTTCTCTGGGAAAGGGAAAGGCAGTACTATGCCTCCATGACTGCATCGCTAGCTTCTGGCAATGGAGGACTGAAAACCTCATGCTACTTATCGTACATATATTTCCAAATTTTTAAATGCTACTATCAAGATGAGTTTGAGAGTCTGAACTTTAAAGATCCCAGTTAGTTTTCAGGACTTCTGAAAACCTTGGGAATGCAAAGCAAGGGTTCTCTGGAAGTTCAGAAATAGAGAAACAAAGTAAAATATACATACCAATGTTGTTTTGAAAAAGTTAGAACCATGCCATGGTTTCTTGAGGGCTGACTAATTTTTTGAACTCTTGACACTGTTGCTGCTGATGTTTGCCTTCTCTGTCATTTTTCAGGGAAAGAAACGGTTCAGTCCCTCTCTCCCTCTTCTGCTTTCTCTTTCCTGACTGTACACCAACTTTTCTGGCTTTACTTGGGGCAGGGGGTAAGGGTGGCTGAGACTTAAGGCAGCTTGAGTGGGTACTTGAAGAGTGCAGGAAGAGTGAAGAACATACGTACAAACAGTCCTTAGACTCCCCAAAATATGGGTCCTCAAAGACGCAAAGCATGGGTGGAAGTATTCTGAAATGTTCTGCTTTATCAGACCAAGTAATGTTTGATTCTTCTTCTCTTTTTTCCCCTCTCAGAAATGTACTTCTGGTGCTTTGTGCATTTTATTAACTTAACATGATACTCTCAGTAAGCCAAGGCAGACGTCCCTCCTCTTAGTTGCTGTGGGGCCTTTGATCCTCAATTTCACTTTTTTCATCTCACTGTATTTCTAAAATTGAAATTGTGTTCAGCTTATTTTACCCCTGCAACTGGCTTCATAAAAACTTTTCTCTCATTTGTTGTTGTGTATGAACTCTTGAGTGATTATTTGTAAATGTATACATCCTTCCCCCCAGTTTTTTTTTTTTTCCTTTTTACAAGCCACTACTTGTCATGGTTGTATATCAGACAATGAAAAACTGGCATTCTCTAAATGAGCCAATGAAATTATTTTCCTATTTCCTGCTATCAAATACAAAATTTTATTACTGAAGCCTGATGCTCCTAAGGAGTGCTCTGTCTTACCTAGAATGCCTTTGAAGACCTGTCTGCTTTCCCTTACTCCAGCAATTTGCCTTGATCCCTAAAACTGCTTGCCAAAGTCAGACCAAGCGTAATTAACTTGTGGATGAAGATGAGTCCTCTCAGGAGTTAGATAAAACTTGGAATTGTTGCTTTCTGTGAAGGTTTGACATTTTGAAGTCCGGTTTTCATCCAATTCATGACAAATCTAAAACTGCAGCAAAACAGAAATTGGAAGAGATGTGTACTTGGGAATTGGATAGGCCTTATTTGCTTTTCCCCTCTAAGTTATTTCATAATGTAATATGACATAATTAAAATGTTTTTCTTTAAATAAGAAACAATAGCTGCTTCCAAACAGTATATCTTATAAAAGAGTTCATTTAATTTTGAATTCTCATTTATAACAGCACAGAAACATGGATTTTTAAAAAAAAAAGCCAGTGCCTTGCAGAGGCTACAATTTTCATTCTTAGTTCCTTTGTGTAAAACAAATGGAAACTCAGTTAAATCTGGAAATTTTACACTTGTACTCCAGTAATTCCTTGTCCTAGAGCCTTATTCCTTCTTCAGTGCTTGCTCTCGGAGAGGAAGGGACCTGGGGGTCCATCAGAGCCATCCCAGCAGCCCACTGGTGGCTGTGCTGGCTGGCACGGGCAGGACCAAGAGCTGCCGATCTGATGGCTGACTGCCTCTCCGAGGGCACCGCTAACACCAGCCTCTGCCAGGTCCCTCTACTTCAGTCAGTCCTGATAAGCCATTTTATTTACAAATATGATCTGTGTAATGCCTCCTGAAATGCAGTCAGCTAATCCTGCCTTTCTAATTACTTACAATGACTTTAATTGGATCAGAAAACAGCAAGAAATATAAAGTAGTAACGTAATAGAGTTTGCACAGTGGGAGGACTCCTGCTGTAAGCTGCAGCCAGAGTACTGTGTTCCTCGACTGTCTCCATCTGCAATGGCTGTCACCTGCCTCCTAGCTCTGTGGCAGTGTCCGGACTGCTGCGGTGCAGAAGTCTGCTGTGATGCAAGAACCAACACAGCCATGTTCATTTAAGATGTTCGGTAGCTGGAATTTGTCAGTATGGCACGCTCTTGAGCCTCGGACAAAACTTTTTGTCGTGAGAATGATTGACCAGTGTTGAGCCCATGTGCCGCTGTGTCTTGCTGGTGCTTTTGGAGTAGTTAGACTGTAGGACCTTCTGATGCTTTCTGTTTGTCACTTTCTCACCATTTCGGCAATCCAGTGCTATGTAAGTACACCAGAAGTAAGTGTCTTCAAAAACAAAATGCAAATGTTTCTTCCTTTTCTAAAGGGCGTTTTATAGGTTGAGTAGTTACTCAGCATAGCTGCTTCTCTTGGGAAGTCAGGCACACCTTCACATGAAAACTGGATGGTTTCTGGTGGCTCTGGCTGCTTTAGTGAAAGTTACTTCAAGAGAGCCAATATACCAGAACAACTATTATTGCTCTTTACATTCTGGCCATCTCCAGCCACACATCTGAGAGGCCTCACATGTGTCTCTGTGTTATGTACTTCTGAATTTAGGACTTTTAACATTTCCCTGACAGGCTATTTCTGATTTTTCTATTTTTTTAACCCTCCATTCTTTTTCTTAGAAGTTCCAAGACACAGAAAGGGATTTTAGACTGTACCCAAAGTACCCATGAGTTTATATATTTCTGCAATTGTTCATGTTGCAATGCTTTCCACATACATTTTTCTAAAACGAAAGGTCCTTTTCACATACTTAGTTTGCAAATAAAAGGCCAAAGAAGGTCATAAAATCAATTAAGTGAATCAAGAGTTTTATTTGAAAGAATATTTACAATTTTTTTTTTGTTTTGCTCAGTCGGTAGCAATGACGACTTCTTTCCTTGCATGGCATAAAGAGTCACTAGAAACCTAGAGGGGTTGGGCTCAGGCTCGGCACTGCGCTGGCACTGATGTGGTTGGTGAGCATGCCTGCCAGCTGTGGGTAACTCTCTGTCGAGGTTCTTGTGTCAGAGAAGTTAAGTAGCATCTGATAAAGCCGTGACTTGCTACCCCCAAGATTATCCAATGAAGAAATACATGGCAAATACTCCTGTGGTAGGGTGCGAGTGGAGAGGTCAGTCAGCAGTCAGTGACCGCCCCCTATAAATGAGTTTAAAATGGCTGAGGGAGGAATATGATGGGGATATATAAGATCATGAATGCTATATGAAAAGCAAAGAGATGTAATGAACAGTCACTGTCTTCCATTACAAGCACTAAAAGGCGTTGAATGAACCCGTCAGGTGGCAGGTGCACAAGATAAAGTTGCTGCTCCATGCAACATACATTTCAGTTGTCATGGAAAGCAGTGATTGCTAAATGTTTCCATGGCTTCAAGGAGTGATTTAATGGTTAACAGAAATGAAACGGGAATTGAGGATTATCAAATGTAATGGTACTGTTGCTCACAGTATTGCTAAACCATAAACTTTGGCTGCATGGAGCTTCTGCTTTCCGCGTTGTCCATGCTTTGGGCTCAGTACCCTGTGTTGGAAGAGGAGCTTGGTTAACTTGTGAGCGGAATCAAGTCATGGAAGCTAATAGCCGAGACCACCCCTAAACGGGCAGCTTGTCTCTTAGGATCTGTTGACGATCATTTTACTCAGTTCTAGAGATTATATGTTGCGCTCTGAGCAGGGATCTCCCAGCAGGATATATTTGACAGTAATAGATTTTACATATTAGAATTGCAGCTGTTGTCATGTTTCCAGTCAAGACTCTTTGCTACTGCTACTTCTTGATTTCCAGTGTTTCAGTGATAAATGATCATGAGTGTATCGATACCATTAATTATGAAGATCATTGATAGTCTCTACTTAATTTTCTGCTAAAGATAAATAGTTATTTTCACTTTTTCATTTTTTTTCTTTTTACTTGGCAAAATATACTTTCTGGATGTTGGAAAAATGTAACTATTAATTGTGGGGCCGTATAATAATTTTTTTACTTCAGGATTGGATTCCTATAAGAAAATTCAGTATATGCTATTGAGAAATTGTTTTTCCCCTGAATTTTTTAGTTTTTTTTTTTTTTTCACCTGAAGGAAAAGGTGTTCGATTTAAACAATGGTAATGTTAGTTTTAGAGAATAATCTGTTTCTTTCCTGATCTTGAAATGATACATAACTATCAGCAGTGAATTCCACAAGTTATGCTTTGTGATGCTTGAGAAAAATCTGTTGTCAGGCTAAATATTATTTAGAATTAGAGGAACTGTAATAAAAATTATAGAATTGTATGAGTACACAATGAGTCTGTATGTTTGCTCAATTTTAAGTATTAAATTGCTTAACATATTTTATCCTTCAAGCAGCACTTTTTTTTTGTCTGTTCAACTTCTTTGTGTCAATTATTAGATATAATTGGCTGACAGATGTAGGTAATAATAATTGGTTCATAGATAATTATGTAATTCTACAAAGAAAATATCAGCATTATTTATTCAATAACAATTATTCGCTAAATTAAATGTTATCACCCATCTGTTAACAATTTGTGCCTGTAACAACTGAAAGACTTGCTTGAACTTATTGTTTGCTTCCTTGGATATTCAGTCTTTTAAAAAAAAGGTTCTTGATATTTTTAGCATTTAGCTCAGTATTTTGAACTCTGCTACCAAAGACATTAATTTTTAATTTTGTGTCTGTGTGGAATTAATGATAGAACTCAAACGTGGCATCAGTACCATATTTGAGAAGACCTAGCTTTTCATTTTTATCTGTTTCAAAATAATAGAAGTAAAACTATGGCTTCTCTTTCTGTTTACATTGATGTTTAATCATATTGAGGAGAAAAGTACATTTTTATGAAATCTTAATCCATGGTAATTCTCAACCTTCATATATGTACGTGCTTTCTAATTTTAACAATTTAAGTATGTTTTTCTTGGAAAAAATCATGGTCATCATGCATGAAACATCCCAGACTAGTAGTAATAAATCATAGTATTCCTTTGGGTTGCTGAAGAACTTTTACAGGTAGCAGAAAAGGTATGTTGCCACAGCTGTCTAAAGGTAGACTTGGGGCATGTATTAGAGGGTTGTTTCGTTTGTTCCATCTTTGAGGAGGAGCTGTGCAGGTATGCTGTTCAAATTCCCTTTCACTGGTGTTTGTAGGTGAGCAATGATTCAGGTTTGTGATCTAGCAGGCTATGGTGAACTCTACAGAGCAGCTCATATGGGCTAGGTTGGGAGGGATGTGACATTTCCTTCAGCTTCCTTGTGGTCTTCTTGTGACTGCAGGTACAGCTAAACGTTATAGTAAGTGCTAAGGGCGAGAGTTGTATTTTACAAATTTGTATCTATATAACTTTTTTAGCATGTTGCAACAAATGTTGCGGGAGGGGAGAGGAAAGGTTTAAAGCTGTTTTCTTTTCTCAGTTTCACTATCCAAATTGTACAAGATAGAAGGTATTAAAGCATCACCTGAGGTAACTGCTGTCAGTCGCTGTGTCATGGTTAAATACCTTATATTTCTGTTGGAAGGTTGAAAAACCGGCACCTGTGGAGGCTAACTTCAAATACAAGTATTTGGAATCTGAACACTGTTGTGTTTAGTTTGGCTTTCCAGCAACATTCTTTTCTTGCCCATCTTTTTAGTACTGTTGCTAAGTTTTATTATTGCTAGAAGAATTCACGAGAATGCTGACAGACTGGGCTGATTTCTGCCATAGGCTGATCTCTAAATTTTAAAAAGGCTTTACTGCATGAGGTAATATATATTACATGATGTTTTAAAATTTTGCAGTTATGTTCAAGTTGTCTACAGAAGCACTCTGGATAACACAAGGTTGACTTTGTTCTCCCACAAAGTATCTGAGGTACATAAAACCTGTGTGAAAACCTGCCTATGCAACATCTGTTGACTCTAAAGATGCTAAAATCAAGTAAATCTGCAGCTAATTGCAGGAAGTTATTGATGGTATGCCAAGGAAGATGTGGGAGGAATTAAATATGCATTTATTAAAGATAAAAATTACATACATTCTAAAGTACCGAGGGAGTTAACATAGCTGATACTAAAGAAAATGCAGTTCTGCTTTTGCAGAAATGTGTTCCTGAAGGAGTAAGTATGAAAGGGGTGAATGGTGGGTGTTGAAAAGAGGCAGGAGAGACCCATAAGGAGAGAGGAATATGAAAGAAATATTTGCAGCTTATATATATATTAAAGACAAAAGTAGTATTCCCCCTTATCCAGGGGCCAAGATAATGGCATGATTTTTTAAAAAAACTTGATTTTACAGCACTGTAGCACTAGTGATCTTAAAAGTATCTCCTGGTGTTTACAACTATGTATTAGAAGTGATCCATGTTCTCTCATGTACAAACTGACATTTTTGGATGTATGTTTTAGTGCAAAAATAATGGTAAAAACCCAAAAAAGCAGGATATGTCTCACTGAAATGAAAAAATGAAATGCAGCTAGAAATTACTAACTCAGTAAGGTAATTGTAGACTTGTACACCTTAAGACTGTAAATGTCCAGGTATACCTTTATCCGGATATAAAAATATTCAAGAATTAGGTCATTAACCATTAACATAATGAATTAAAACACACAAATGAACCAACATCCCTCTGCCCTCCTTTGAGGGCACTGATTCAGCGAAGAGTCAGCCATCTTTTCTGTCTCAGCAACTGGTGGGATGTTTGAAAGAAGTTATTTTTGACTAAGATTTTTTGAAACACATAATCCATTTTCCTTCATTTTCTTTTATCATTGCATGTGTCTGTTGCAACATGGCATGGTACTGATGGAAGCTGAATCATTGCACCTTTAAATAATGCTCTATATTGAGAAATTCAATATTCAATTAGCTGTTGAATGATAACACATTAATAATATTTAAAAGCTGCCAAAAATACTGGTATTTTCAGGCAAACATGTAAATTTAGGTTATCTTTTATATCCCTTTACTCATAAGTATTTTGCATGGTTTCATGGCTTTAGTTATGACGCTAGCTTAGGTAAATAAGAGAGAGTCAGTCATATACCTGCATTCCTTGTCTTTGTTCAGGAAAGAGATGGTTTTCTTAAGCCACTCCAGTAATACAGTTGGAAGGGTGTAATTCCTTTACATGGCTTTATGATGCAGTTGCAATATATTTTCAATGCAATTATCTCTTGCAGGTATGAGAGTACATTTCTTTTCATCCTGCTTCATTTTGTATACTGATGTGATTCTCCATTTCAAGGACTGCTTTTGTTCACCTGTTGGGATCTTAAGAAATATTTTCCTGACATTAAAAATCCTGAGTACTGTCTGCTTGAAATTTATTAAGAACAAGCTTTATTCACCCCTATGTTTTCCAGTTTTGGATGCTCTCCTAAAATTTGAGCAGAAACGCTGTTGGCATTGGTAATAAGCAAGCAGTGCAAAGCTATTGGCTTAGGTAGGCGTGGAGAGGAAACTATCAAGGTTTCTGTGTCCTTCAAGGCAGATGATGGCATTAAATTACTCTTACAGATTAATAGGACCAAGCTGTATGAACTGATTTGTGTTTGTATCCTTTCTCAAGTTACATTCCTTCGTATTTTTCTGTATCTTATTTTTGAGCATACTATCGTTCTCATCTCTTTCAACCCATAAATTCATTTTTTCAGTAAACTCCCTCTTGGGCTCCATCTCTCTCCTGTTCCATATTATACCCTTTTGTCCCCCTTTCTGTTTCCATTTTTTTTAACATATGCTGTACACATTGCTTTGTGTCTGTGATGCGAAGTCTGTTCAAAACAGAAATAGGACAACTAGATTTTTATTGGTAACATTATTTTATTTTCACTTAGCTGCAAAAAAAGCTCAAGAGGAGTATTGACTTGTAGAGGTATTATTGCTTTGTTGCCACAATGAATTTGATTTTGAGAGTCCACATACATCTGAAGAACAGTTTCTTATCTGTGTAGTGTCTAATTTAAACTTCAATGAATTTATTATGGAGAAGGGGTTTTTTTTTCTCTATTTATTTTTAATGAAGAACAGTCTTAATTATCAGAATAAAATGTGGACTTTGTAGATGATACAAATATTGGTTTTGTTTTCATGATTATAACTTTTGCTTCATGTTATGGATCTGTTGTACTTGTAAGTTATAGGTATTGGTGTAAGAAATTTTCTTCTGAATGTTTTCTGATTTCTAGACCATAGCTCAGATGGACTATTTAGGGTGGAGTTGGTTTCAGCTCCATCCAAGTGCTGATGATGAATGTATCATCACAGGGAATTTAGAAAAAAAGCAGTTCTAGTTACTAAAAATGTTCTGGGAGCTCTTGAGGAAGATTCTGAAATCAGCTTCTTTTGATGGAAGGCTTAAGAAGCTTAGGGTGATTTTTAGAGTTCTAGATCTTAATGTTTCACACTTCAGCAATTTTAATTATATTAAAATATAATGTGTGCATTCCTGAAGGTTAATATCCTCCATGGATAAGGTGTACAGCACCACAAATATGGTATTCTCCCCAGATGTCTAATCAGAATTTCCTATGTTGTAGCTTGTGTCTCTTGCCTCTTGTCCCATCTGTGTGCACCTCTGAGAAAGGTCTGGCTTTGTCTTCTCCTGACCATCTAGATATTAGGGAGCAGAAGACAGCAGTTAGGTCTCTTCTTAATCATCTCTTTTCCAGGTTAACAAACTCATTTCTCTCAGCCTCACTTCATACTCATATGCTTCTGTCCCCTGTTTTGATGGTTCCCTGTTGGACTCACTCCAGTTTCTCAATGTCTTTCTTGTTCTGAGAGGCATGGAGTGCAGTGGCCTTACAAGTACCAAATAATATGAATAAACACGTCTCTCAACCCTTGCTACACCCAGTCTAGTACACAGTAGGTTGCCTTTGCCACAAGGACATACTGCTGGTGTATGCTTTCCTGAAGTTTGAGCAGAAGCACCATTAGAGACCTGGTCACCCAGGATATGGAGAAGTCTGGGGTACTCAATGACTTTTTTGCCTCAGTCTTCACTGGCAAGGGCTCTAACCACTCTGCCCAAGTCACAGAAGGCAAAGGCAGGGACTGGGACACTGTAGTGTCAAGTACGAAACCATCTAAGGAACCTGAAGGTACATGAGTCCATGGGACCTGATGAAATCCATCTGCGGGTCCTGAGGGAACTGGCAGATGAAGTTGCTAAGCTGCATTCCATTATATTTGAAAAGTCATGGCAGTGGGCAGAAGTTCCCACAGTCCCCACTGACTGGAAAACGGGAAATATAAACCCCGTTTTCAAAAAGGGAAAAAAGGAAGACCTGGGGAGCTACAGGCCGGTCAGTATAACCCCTGTGCCCAGCAAGATCATGGAGCAGATCCTCCTGGAAACTCTGCTAAGGCACATGGAAAAAGTGGATGATCAGTGACAGCCAACATGGCTTCAGCAAGGACAAGTCATGCCTGACAAATTTGGTGACCTTCTGTGACAACACTGATGGATAAGGGGAGAGCAATGGACATTATCTACCTGGACTTGCACAAAGCATTTGACACTGTCCCATGCAACATCCTGGTCTCTAAATTGGAGAGACACGGCTTTGATGGGTGGACCACTCAGTGAATAAGGAACTGGCTGGCTAGTCGCACTCAAAGAGTTGTGGTCAACGGCTCCATGTCCAAGTGGAAACCACTGACAAGTGGCATTCCTCAGGGGTCAGTACTGGGACCGGCGCTGTTTAACATCTTTGTCAGCGAGATGGACAGTAGGATTAAGTGCACCCTCAGCAAGTTTGCTGATGATACCAAGCTGTGTGGCAAGGTAGACACGCTGGAGGGGAGGGCTGCCATCCAGAGGGACGTGAACAGGCTGGAGAGGTGGGCCCGTGCCAACCTCATGAAGTTTAGCCAGGCCAAGTGCGAGGTCTGGCGCAGGGGTCATGGCAGTCCCATGCACAAATACAGGCTGGATGGAGAATGGATTTAGAGCAGCCCTGAGTAGAAGGAATTCGGGGTGTTGGTTGATGGGAAGTTCAACATGAGCCAGCATTGTGCAATTGCAGCCCAGAAGGCCAACTGTATCCTGGGCTGCATCAAAAGAATTGTGGCCAGCAGGTCAAGGGAGGTGATTCTGCCCCTCTACTCTGCTCTGGTGAGACCCCACCTGGAGTACTGCATCCAGCTTTGGAGTCCTCAGCACAAGAAGGACTGTTGGAGTAGGTCCAGAGGAGGGACATGAAGATGATCTGAGGGCTGAAGAACCTCTCCTATGAGGACAGGCTGAGAGAGTTGGCGTTGTTCAGCCTGGAGAAGAGAAGGCTCCAGGAAGACCTTATTGTGGCCTTCCAGTATCTGAAGGGGCCGTACAAGAAAGCTGGAGAGGGACTTTTTAAAAGGGCATGTAGTGATCGGATGAGGGAAGATGACTTCAAACTGGAAGAGGGCAGATTTAGATTAGATATTAGGAAGAAATTTTTCTTTATAAGGGGGTGGTGAGGCACTGGAACAGGTTGCCTAGAGAAGTTGTGGAAGCTCCCCCATCCCTGGAGGTGTTCAAGGCCAGGCTGGATGGGGCTTTGAGCAACCTGGTCTAGTGGGAGGTGTCCCTGCCTATGGCAGGGAGTTGGAACTCGATGATCTTCAAGGTCCCTTCCAACCTGAACCATTCTACAATTCTAGGATTCTATGTTCAGCTTATTGTCCCCTGGGTCCTTTCCTGCAAAGCCAGTGAGCACCCAGCCTGTTTGGGTACACAGGGTCATTCCATCCCAGGTGAACAGTGCTTAATTTGCTTTTGTTGAACTTCATTTGTCCATTTCTCAAGGTTGTTGAGGCTCTTCAGAATGGCAGCTCTGCCCTCCAGGATACTAAGCACTTCCCCCAAATTGCTGTCACCCATAGACTCACAGAGGGTTAATTTTGTCCCGTCAACCAGTTTACTAAACTGTATCAGTATCAGTTTATTAAACAGCATCAGCCCCAGGGCCGACCAGCTGGATGTGGAGTTGCTGCCTACTCCCCTTTGAATCTGGCAGTCCGGGCAGTTGTGGAGACAGTTAGTGGGCAAAATAGAAAGTAGCAGTTTTAGTAGATCGTGCTTAAGTAAGGTTGTGATTCTGTATTCAAGGTGTGGGGGGGGTTTCTAATGGTGCATGGGTGGGGGAACCTTAAAGTAGTTCCAACAACTCTTGCTTTAGCCCTAAGTGAATGTGGGAGTTGTGTGGTATAACTTGTGATTAGACCTAAGTAATGTTTGTCTTGGTGTGTTAAGCTATTTTCTGAATCATGGCATTTTCACAGGAATGTCTCCAAAATATGGTGCTCATTGTTAAGTCAGTGATGATGATAAAAATAGATATCAAACTCATTTCCATCAGTTCCAGATCCTGCCTGGCATCTGATTTCCAGCCCAGAGAGCAATAGGAATTAACTCTTCCATCAAGACAATTTAAATGCAGCTTTAATATAATGTTAAAAATAGCTCGTCAGTCTTCCTCACTACTCCTCCAGTATTGTTATCAACGATGGGTATGTTTTTTGAGTTTAATGCATGCAGTCTGGAGAGGAGTAGCAAGTTTCCTCTGTAGATGGGTCGTAGATGATTATTAAAGCGCTACTAAATATTTAACACAAACCATATTCTTTAAAAAAATCAACAACAATAATTTTTGAGGAAACAAAGCTGATCCCAAGTGCAGGATGACAACCTATTTCTCCTTATTCCAACCTGCCTGTACACCTCAAAATTTTCCTTTATTTTTAATATGCTGGAAGAAGTTCTGTTCTTTCATACCTGTGTGATATTTTGGCTCCCCCATCCCTGGAGGTGTTCAAGGCCAGGCTGGATGGGGCTTTGAGCAACCTGGTCTAGTGGGAGGTGTCCCTGCCCATGGCAGGGGTTTGGAACTATATGATCTTTAAGGTCTCTTCCAACCTAAACCATTCTATGATTCTATGATATCTAATTTTACAGCGTTGAATTCTCAGTTTTTTTCTGAAGTAAAGCTTTAATTAGGTAATATAATGCTTCATCACTGGAAGTGTTCAAGGTCAAGTTGGATGGGGCTTTTGAGCAACATGATCTAGTGAAAGATGTCCCTGCCCATGGCTGAGGGGTTTGACTAGATGATCTTTAAAGGTCCCTTCTGACCCAAACCTTTCTGTGATTCTATGATAATACAATATAGATGACAGGTCTGTTTTACACTACAAGATAATTGTCTGTATTTAAATGACTGGTTCAAGTTTTGCTTTCTTTGAGTCCTATACTTTCCACTAGTTTCATTTTGGTACTGTTGACCTTGTTTCTCTAAAACTAAACCAGGCTTGGCATGTGATTGATATAAAAAGCTGAGAAGTGTTTTGTTTTTATTTTTAATGTCCCCTTTCACTAGGGACATATATCAGAAACTATATCTGGTTGTCTAATACATTTTATTTCCTTTTCTGGACTTAAGCAGCTAGAGTGTTGTAACATGCTGTCTGAGAAAGCAAACAGAAATATATGCCATGGGCCCCACTCAATTTCTGCTCCAGCAGGACAGTTTTGCCTCACTTAATGTTGCTCAAACAACTAAAAATTGAAACCTCAGGTATTATGAGTATGAGTAGTTAATTTTTAGGATGGTAGAAATTGGTTAAATAAAGATCAATTTTCATAGGAACTTAATGGCATTTTAGTGGCACAGAGATATTTTTATCCTTCATTGTCTCACTGAGGAAAGGAAAAGTTTGCAGGAATCTCTTCCTGTAGTAAAAGATAGCAGGAGTTTTAGAAGTAACTGGCATTTTAGTAAAATAAAATTTTCTTCCTATTCAATAATGAATTCATAATATCTGCAGAAAATGTTCAAAATTAGTAATTTAAAATTCAAAATTAATAATTTTGTAAAGTATATCTAACATATATGGCGTATTGTATATGGCACATAGCAATGATATTCTTATTGTGAACACTTTACAGAGCACCATAATCTGTGCAGTTTTTATAGGAATAAACATGTTTTTCTGAAGAGCTCACTCGGTGTAAGATGGCTGTAAGATACTGTTTCATAGTAACTGTAGTGGAATCCCTTTCATTTGATTTAAAGGCTTAATATAAGCCTTGCTTCAGCAAGTACTTTGGTGCCTGATGCAGGGTGTGGGGCAGTCATTTAGCCTGGGCGCAGAATTAGGCTGTCTAAAACAGGACATGGAGAAAGCTGCATTTCAGAGGCAGCAGCTTCCAGTGTGAAGACCTACAAATACGCCTGCTCTTGCCGTTCTCCACCTGCTCCATGCGTCATTTGAATGGAAAATTTAAGTACCTCTGAGGAGCAGGCCACTGTTCTTTAAGTTTAGGGTGTCCACCTATTCCACTTAGAGAATCATAGAATCATAGAATGGTTTAGGTTGGAAGGGACCTTGAAGATCATCGAGTTCCAACCCCTCTGCCGTAGGCAGGGACACCTCCCACTAGACCAGGTTGCTCAAAGCCCCATCCAGCCTGGCCTTGAACACCTCCAGGGATGGGGGAGCTTCCACAACTTCTCTAGGCAACCTGTTCCAGTGCCTCACCACCCCCTTATAAAGAAAAATTTCTTCCTAATATCTAATCTAAATCTGCCCTCTTCCAGTTTATAGACATTTGCCCTCATCCTATCACTACATGCCCTTGTAAAAAGTCCTTCCCCAGCTCTCCTGTAGGCCCCCTTTAGGTACTGGAAGGCCACTATAATGTCTTCCTGGAGCCTTCTCTTCTCCAGGCTGAACAACGCCAACTCTCTCAGCCTGTCCTCATAGGAGAGGTGCTCCAGCCCTCTGATCATCTTCATGTCCCTCCTCTGGAAACGGTCCAACAGGTCCATAAAGATATGTAATATTAAATGTTAGGTTACTTTCACTGAAGGGTGAGCAGTAGGTTTGTGCTGAGCTATTGGGATCTCAGGCTCGGCTCTAGGACTGGGTTTAGTTTTATATTACCTATATTGATAAAAAAAAGCCCAAATGAACAGGTGCACAGCCAGCAGCTTCCTTGGTTATTGGTTCAGATACAACTCAGGCAAACAGGATCTCATCCTTCCTTTTCAGTAGCTAGTGCTATAACTAACATTTCTATTAGGACCATGGAAGTTCCCATGCTGGATTAGATTTGTGGCCCGTTTGAACGAGTAAATTACTCTAAGGTACTTTAGAAGCAGATGGAAAAAAATTCAAATAGGACCTCAGCAGTTCTAACAAATCAATCCAGTTGTTTTGTTTGTGTTTTGTGCTTGTATCCAGGCACTGCTGTAGGACAAAAAGACTGAAGATTAAATAACCCCTTTCAAAACTGAAATGATTGTCATTACTGAATACTTCTCCCTTGTAGAAAAGATTTTATGTGCTTTTACAATATCTGTCCAGTCTCTTCTAATTTTGTATAACAGAAATAAATATTGCAAATAGTAATTTAGATTCAGTTTCATGAACATCTGCCAATTTACACGTGAGCTTCCACCAAGAGAGATACCTACTGCCTGTGAGTGTTATCCTGCCTGTGGGCTCCCGCCCTCTCCCTATGCTCTTGTGTGTCTGCATTGTGAGTCAGATGAGTGAATGCCGTTAGATGAAAACTAACTTAACAGAAAAAACTCTCATGAGTGCTAAAACTTGGAGGCTCGGGTGAAGTGAAAGAATAGGGAAGCAGGTTAGGGGCAGAGAGGTGGAAATCAGAGAGCATTCTGTTCAGGGCAGCCTGCACTCACATCAGCTTAAAGTAATAATGACACTGCAGTTCTACTCCATCTTGACATTCTTTATTTTTAATATGCTATTTCTAATGGACAGTTTCAGCCAATTTGTGCTGATGCTTAAGTTACCTCTAGAGAAATTTTCAGTATGAATTCTGTGCTGTATGCACTGTAATGTTTGCACTGTAGCAGTCTTCTACAGTATTTCTTAATAAATCATGTTTTGGTAGCCTCTCATCTTCTGCTTACTTAAATCCCAGTGCAACTCTTGGGTATCATTTGGACCTGTTGACTTTTTGGAATTTAAATCAGTAGTTTCTTCCAAAATTGCAATTTTTCTTCATTATGGAAGAACAGCCTCAGGGTAGCAGTATTTTCTGCAACTGAAACTGCAGAAGCAAAATAAAACAAATGACCCATGCAAAAGTAATCAGCCCCAAACAGGCAAACAAAAATCTA
>NW_009649741.1:376617-378666 GCF_000708025.1 Charadrius vociferus | reverse complement strand
CCTTTAATTCCATCCCCATCTCCCATGAAACACCTCTTAGTTTGTCAATGGATTCTTGCTACTTATGCATTGGGGTGGTGGTGCTGATCTTAGGTGTTTGCTCCTAGGGAATCCAGTTTAGCTCTCCTAATTTCCTTCTTTCCTTCTCTTTATTAGTATCCCTGAGGTTACTTCTCATAGCACAGAAAGATTTCTCTTTTGGCTCAAGTAGCCTCTCAAATGACGCAGTCTAATCACATTGGTTTATTACTGGCTGTCCTGGTTTCCTCTTTGTTAGTGCACCTCATTGTCCTTGGAAGACTTCTGTTCATTCTCTAGTTTCTAGCAAAAGCTCTAAATCAATGCAGTCTAAATAAAGAGCATAATGTAGTTTTGGTGAAGCTCATAGGCATGCTAGCTTCATAGTTACCTTTTTTCCCAAAACATCGTTTAGTACTTACGGAAAGTTTTAATTCAGATTTTTTCCTGTCTTCATTATATATTATTACAGAGCAATATTTTAGGTCAAAAATTGAAATCATATAATAGAAAGATTCTATGTTGTTGAGTTGCTTAGATTAAGAAAAGCTAACTGTTTTGCTCAAAGTATTGTTTTTCTACCTAATGTATTACGTGCATATCGGATTTATCTCTCTCTATTAAACTGCTCTTACATAACTGTCTGGGAAATGTTGGTTTAAAAACTGCATTTTTAAGCAGCATCTCAGCCAGTAGATTAGAAAACCTGTTCAGATTCAGTAAACCAAGAAAATTTGGAATTGTAATGACAAAAATCTTTCTTCTTGAAGAAATAAAAAGTTCTAGTTCTTTGTTAGGCTGAGATAGATTATAAATGTCACTGATTCCTAGGGCTCAGTGTATTCTGCCTTGGCATATAATATTTTTGTTCAAGAAGAGGATTCAGCAGGCAGTCTGTATTTTAAGTCCTTAAAAAGTCCTTTCCAGCTGTGCTTTCCAAGCTTAACACGCGATACCAACACCCTGTGGGAGAGTTGAGGATTTGCTTTTATTTTTATGAACATATATAAAGAGGTAGAATTAGCAGAGGAATGAGAGGTAGAGGAATTGCTACAGGACTATAGTTCCCTCCTCTAATTTCCTCCCTGGCTCCAGTGAGCAGAGGTGACTGTAGCAACGGGCTGTGTGCTGTGCTGGTGGGAGGGCAGTGCCTGTCATGGCTGCATCCATGGTGTTACAAGATATTTAGGTCCTAATTTGTATAAAGAACAAGTCTTCTCAAAGTTAACACAATGTTATATGTATGTTTTTAAAATATGTTAAGGTAGAGGTGACAGTTACTCATTGAATCTGTTACCGTTATTGTAGTATTGGGTTTACTCTAGTGCTTTAAGGTTAAAGCAGGAGGAAAGCTGACAGGTTTAAAACTGGTCCCCAGTCCCCAGAGTCTGTGCTAACTGCGAGGTGAGCCATTGTGTCTGCTTAATTCCTGAGAAGACAGGAGTGCCTTACAGCCCATGTCACCCTCACCTCCGATCATGGCCACAGTGTTATAAACTGTGCATGGCAAGAAACAGAATAATGATTGCATGAGTGCCTGAAGCAAAATCCTACATTTGCTGGTCCCTGGGTTAATAACTGGTAGTATCTTCGTTGTATTTCACGTGATGTTGTTTCTTTACTAACTAAAATTGGCCAGTTGGAATGTGCGAATTCCTCTACAATATTTTAAACAAACTGGATCCTAAATGCATCATGGTTCTGGCTGTGATCTGGCTGCCCTTGCGTCAGCTGTCCTTCTGCTCACTTTCATCGTGCTGTCCACGATGGCAGCATCACTCCTGAGGATTCACAAGTGTAGAGATTTCTAATATGTTGTCTGCTTAGACGACAGAAACTATCAAAAGGTGCGTATCCTGCCTGTGTTGCAGCTTCTGCTCTCACACCGGAATGGCAGGAAAGCACTTGCAGGTGTTTCTGCCATAGACCTGTGGTCCTTATGAAAACTGCTTTTCTTTTGGAAACGATGTGATATGATTGCTAGGGCTTCCCTACTGGTTAGAATAGCAACTATGAGCATCCATAGCAGGA
>NW_009649741.1:326988-376596 GCF_000708025.1 Charadrius vociferus | reverse complement strand
TGTCCCAAAGCATTTTGTTAGGATTGCAGGGAATTTGGAATGAAGCTGCAGATTTTGGCAGTTTAGCAGGAGGTTGCTGCCAGTCTGAGGCACAGATGGAGGTATCTGGAGAAGCCAAAGCAGCATGGTCTTTCTGTTCCTTTCTTAAAACCATCAGAAGGATTAGATTTTTAGCACTTGAAGTGGCTTCATTTAGATTTTGAGATAAAATACAGCAGGGAGAAACAGTCTCTTTTTTAGTTCTCTTCCACAGAAATTTACGTGGATTTAGGAGATGAGAACCGTATTTTAATTTTATTTTGTTTAAGCAGCCTGGAGTTGCAGAATGTGATTTTATGATATAAGTGAACTCCACAGCAGATCTTGTATTTGTGGGCTATGTAAGTCTTTGGTGATATTTGCACTTCTTTTAATCTCATGTTGCCAAGAAACTGCTTCAGAGTTTACTATGGCGGTAGGCTTAATCTGCGGGTAGTTCTTTGCACCTTTTTCTTCCTGTGCACCTGAGTGGAAGGGGGTCAGAAAACTAGCCTTCGCATTCAAGACACTTGCTCATTGAAGTTAGTAATTGAAGTTAGTGGGAGTTTAATATTAGTTTTAATAGGTTCATATGTAAGGCCACCTGTAGATATGCAGCTGAGTCACAGCAAAAAGTTACAGGGAAGTAATGGGTAAGTGTGGCTGCTGTAGCCCCTGGCAGAAGCAGCTTTGTAAGCAAGCCTGCATATAGGGCTTCGTTAATAGCCTGTGCAGCGTGAGGTGGGCTGTCCTGCTGCTCGGCTGTCCTTTGACTTCTCTGATCAATTTTTAAACAAATGCATACAGACAAAAGCATTTGCAGGCCCGTTCCTAGTAGACTAAAACCTATTTGACGTACTGGACTGTTAAGAGAGTTTATTTCCTTTATGCCGTACTAAGCTTTATGCAATAGTTCTCTAAACTTTTTGTTTCGGTTTCTTATGCGGTACTTTTCATGTGCAGGTACGGGGATGTTCTCTGCATAGCTGTGAAGTGACTCACTTGGATTTTGTGTTCAGTTGTGAACATGTGGTTGCTAAAATTAATCTGAGGCTTAGATTAGTTTATTGTGAATAGACAAAAATAATTGGCTAATAAAGTGAAAGGTTATTTGGCAAAGATTTAGAAGTTTGGTTAGCTTAGCTGGAATTTAGGTCTGTGCCTTAATAAACTTACAGGGAGTACATAAAAGGAAGATAACTTTATTAGGAAGTCATCATGGACTGGTTATAGATGGAAACAGTGTAACATTGTCTGGTGAAGGAGGTATCTGACACTGGGTGAAATGCCTTGGCCATTATTTTGTTCGTTTTACTGTTTTTTTCAAAAGAAGCAGTGGAAGACCTGCTTGATTGAGCAAAATGCTGAAAAATGTGTAAACGAGAGTAGTCCTGTGTTATCTTGGACATAAGCAGTAGTGTAAAGGTCTAGGCTACCTTGACATGGGGAATTGGGATGATTTAAATCTAGAAAGATATAAAAGGAGGAACAATAATAAAAAAAAGAAGTGTTGTTTAACTTCAAAGGTTCCTTAGGTTCACTGGGTACCTTCCTACACTGCTTTCGCATTTCTCTGTGGATTTAATCTAACACTTCCAGACATGTTCAGAAGTGTTCATTTTATAAATTTAATCATCCAGTTCCCACTGAAATTATGTTGTAATTGAGAGTTTTAAGTGGAGAGGTGTGTCTGTTCTTGGAGGAGCCTAAAGCAGTGGGTGTTCTCAGGTGGTGTTTTCCATATTCCAGGAACATGGATTCAGAGCAGTGGCCATAGGTGGTGTGATTTGCAAAAATGTGCAATAGTTATGGGTGTAATTGCATAATATTTGAATGATTGGAGTTCTAGCCCAATCTAAGCTGTATGCCTTCATGAGCCTGAAGGAAATCAAATTTACAGTTCCCTGCATCCCAAGTGAATGTCACAAACAAATCAAAGACATCTGGGAAGTGGCATCTTTCAGCCGTTCCTTCAAAGACAGGTCACTAGTTAGGTTAGGTCAGGAACACAAGACCAGGCAAAGAGCCAACAGGAGGGAACGTAGAGGTCAGGGACCTCAGGGAGTGTGAAAACCTTGTTTTTACTCCCTGGGTTGTGTTTTATATCTAAAATTGTCCCATGCAAAAAGCCTAAATAGTCCAAAGAGTAGGCATTGTAGTGTCACCTCCTTTAAAAGAAAGTGAATGTGTCTGGGAGAAAGGAGGTCACAGATTCAAACCTGCTTTGATAAAGGGAGATGAAGTGTTGGGTTTTCTACTTGTTGGAGTGCTCTCATTACTACGGGGCTATTCGTGAAAGATGAAGTGATTTGGCCAAATCTCCATAGCCAATGACAAAAACTGAGTTTGAATAGATTTTCTTGCTGCTGTCCGCAGTCCAGTCCAGTAATCTGTAGATGCACTGCTGATGGTGGTTTCCAAGATGATAATAAATTTTGTGATGTTTCTGTGATTTAAAATGAAAAAAACCAAACTGTTTTCTTTTCTTGCCATTCTTCTGTGTTTGATCCCAAATGTTTAGAAGTGCAATTTAAATATAGGAAGTATGATTTGAATCTATAATACATCTAGAATTTCAGATCTTAGAGCTTATTCAGACATCTGGTTAGAGACGTTTAATTATCTGGTTAATCCTTTGGGACAATGAGATGACTTCTTGCCCCTTCCTGCCCTGTTACTGAGATTCTGGAGTTCCTAGAACTCATGCTGTGCACATGCTCTTTGGCAGTCTCTGGGTCTAGAGAAGTGCAGTGAAGTAAATTCAGGGTATTCAATATCCAGGTTTTCTTGAGTAATAATTTTTTGATTTTCAATTTTTCTGGTATAATTCATTACTTTGACATACTCCATTGTCAAGTGTTGTATGCAAAAATGTCCCTTGGAACTAACTGTAACTTCTAAATGTTTTAGCATGTTGAAAATGTTCCATTATCCTTTGTCATACTTATCAATGTTTTGTTGCTTTTATAGATTACCTTTCTCAAGGGATAGATCTCTCTGGAATAGAAGTAATTGAAAATGACCTGCTTTTTATTGCAAGAGCTCGGCTTGAAGTGGAAAATCAGGCTAAAAGGTTGCTTGAGCAAGGCGTGGAGACTCAGGTAAAATACACTTTCTTCTTTATTTCCTTTCAGAAGTGAAATGTGAAGGAACTCTGAGCTTGATTTCCTTGGTTTTGTGTAGCATTGTGAAATGGAGATTGAACATGAAAAAAGTCTTGCATGAGAAATTCTCACACATGAGAATATCCAAAGAAATTGACCAAACTGGCCTTGTACAACATTTGTAAGGATAAAATCTTTTCAGGATCTGACCCTGAAATTTGGGATAAAGTAGGTGCTGGTATGAAGAGTTTAACGCTGAACACGGTGATAAAAACTTAGTGATTGATAGGACTTTGCATTAAGCAGAGTATACTACATTGCCAATATTGCCAAGCTTTATAGATAAATCTGAAAAATGCAGTTTCTTTAAACTGTAAGAAGATTTCTGCATTTTAGCTGTGCAGTAATATATTGAAATGATTTGAAATATTTCCCTTTAAAACTTTAAATGGCATTTTAAACTTTGAGGTAAATATTCGCTGTAGGGAATATCAAAATGAATATGCATAATTACATTCATCCATATTAAATGTAATTATCTACATTTTTAATAACCTGGCTATGTCTATTATTTAACTGTTTGTAGTATCATTAGTGCTGTATTCTTGCCTTTTTAAAAATTCATGTTCTTTTGTCTATACTTTTTAGTATTCTTTAAAAAAAAGTATTTTAAATCACCATTACTACAGTAAGAGGAAAAATCTAGTACAAGTTTCTGTAAAATTTGGATTTCAAAACAGAGAACAAAGAGTATTAGAGCGAGACATTTTTATGCTGTTTCTTACCAATGGTTAAACTTACCTGTAAGTCACTATAGCATTTGTTTATACTATTGAAGGTTGACATGAAAATAGAACATATACAGAATGGCAAATCTCTTCATTGGTTAGATAACTGAGGATTAAAATTATCAGTATGTCTCAAACTTTTACTTAGAACTCTCATTTCAAGTAATTTTCTGTAGTAAGAAGTCATGATTGTGGTAAATACCTTTGGCTATTTACTAATAGCAAAACGGTATGAAAAAACACCCAGGTTTTTGCTTGATTACTATTCAAATGTTGAAACTCCTGGCTATTTGAGCATGTTGCCAAGCTGTGATTGGGCTTGTTACAAGCTGTGAAGCATATGCAACGTTAAATAAAGACTGAACGAAGATAGGGCCTGAGAAAAAGCAAGTGGACATTTATTTTAAATGTAGCAAAAGTCTTCATCAGTGTGTATTCCTCCTAGTTTTTCATGTCAGATTTGACCTTCTCGGATAATTTTCTCTTCATATTAAGTACTGAAAAGGAACTGACAAAGAAACCCTGGGGAAATCAATCCCACTCCACTTGAAAAATAGACAGATTTATTAGGTGTTCCAGGCTGTATCCAGGTAATCAAGAGATTATTAAAGTATATGCCTGTTGTGCTTTAGCCAGCGGCCTGTTTCCAGCAAATGGAAGATTGTTTGGAAGAACATTATTAGTGGTTGGTCATATCAGAAGTGGGGATGTGTTCATGAAGAGGTGTTGGGGTATGCTTTACAGGTTTGTTGTTGGATATGATTCATGGATTTAATGTTGGAAAAATTGTGTGCTTTAGAAAATACGCATGCAGACATTGCCCACAAAATTTAGAATTTGATATATGACTAGCAGATAGCGTATCTTTGATTCTTATTTTTGTAGCTGTGGGTTTTATTGGGAAGCTGGTTTATATTTATACCTTCCAAGCCCTGAGATTTCCTATAAGAGGACATGGTATCTTCATCTCTTCTTCTGCATTTTATACCACAGAATTCCTCCGATATGCTGTCTTCCTGCTAGTACCTATTCTGATAGACAAGTCTATACCTTTGAGAATAGTGCATCTGTGTTTGTCCAGGTGGTTCTTCAGTTATTTGATATTCATATTTGCAATGGCAGTTTCAGTTTTCACCTTTGTTTTGATCTGCTGTGTAAATAATACATGAGATCAGTTGCCTACATAACAGCGAGCTGTATTTCTGTATTTCATCTAGCACTTTTCAGTAATGCCTTAAGAAGAAAGCTAGTCTTACGTCTCCATTTTAGAGTATTTCAGTGTCCACTTGGAAGAGAAGCAGGAAGTGGAAATGCATAAAAAAAGTAAAACTATAAGTAGCTCATTTTAAGCAGAAGGCCTTAGAATTTGGTGAATGTCTTCTTGGGACTTCAGCTTTTTTTTCCCAGAGATGCTGCTAGAAGTTACTCTGATAAAAAGAACAGAGCTAAAAAGTTCAAACTGGCCCTTTCAACATTTTGATATATCTCCTTTTTTTTAGGTAAGAAACTATTTTTGTTGGTTTTATTATTTATTTAATGATGTGTAAGTCACATGCTAATGAGCTGTGCCTAGACCCCCTCAAATAACCACCAGTAGTGGCACATGAAAGGAGATACTTACCTCTAAGTGATACATTGTCTTTTTCTCTACATTGTTTTTCATGTTTTTATTGCATGTCCATCACTGTAACATTTGTGTATTTCTCAGAAGAAATGACATCTGTCTTTCCCTCTTCCTTTAGAAGTGTGGCATTAGCCATTGACTGCTTCAGAAGTGAAGGCTTCATATTCATGGTGGTATCTTTAAAGCTGCCATCTGAGTATAAACTAGAAGTGTCTGTCAGCATGTCTAGACTTAACAGGCTTTCATAGAGCTGCCAACCACGCTTGTCTTCCTAATCCTTTTAGAAAGAGTAAGCCCTCTTTGCTCTTGTTGAGAAAAGTAATACAAATAATAGCAAAACCGATCAAGCAAGGGTACCGTGGCTACCGACAGGTTTTTTATTGTTGTGTGTGCTTTGTTGTGCACTCCTAGTGTACATAGCACAGATTAATGCTCTTTCGTGACCCACTGAACACTATCAAGAAAATGGATTCAAACCCTCTCCTTACCGTTCAGTCCTAAACTCCCTGATAGCTTTCCTTCACGCTGTAAGCAGGTTAATGGCAGTTAGTATAGGAAGCAGAAGAGGCTGCTTTAGCAGAGGTACATCCAGAACTTTATTAAAATCACTGTTCTAAGAGAAGAGACAGCGGTGTTTTCTGCTTTAAAAAGAAAAAAAGATGTATACATCCATCTTGCAACTGCCTGAAGCATCCCCAGCATTTCTTTTGCTCACAGGATGAACCCTACGCAGAGGAACCTAAATTTGCTCTTGACATCACGCCACCCCTTTATTCAACAGCAGTATATTGTGTAAAGCAGATCTGAATAATAAGAAATTACTCAGAACAAGAGAAATTTGTTAAGATTACCATAGCTCTATTCCAGGTAGAACAGTTTTGTCAGACACAGTGTTGTGGCCGCTATACTTATGAAGAAGAAAACTTTCTCTGCAACTTAGGTTGCTTCAAACCCTTTCTGCTATATATTGGCATGCTTAGTGTGGGAATTTCCTCTTACAACCAGGGATACCTAAACTTAGTTCCATCAGGTAATTAAAAGGTTGGTAGCATTAGGAGCCAGGTCATGTGTGTGCAGAAAAAAGGTGTGTTTCCATCTCCTCCATCTTTACTCCTCTGAAGAGGTAGTCCTAGTTCTGAGCTAAGTTCACTGCTTTAACAACAGTTATAGGTCTCCTCTGCATAAGGATGGATTTTTGCATGTTTGCACTCATATGTGTAAAATGGGTTAGGAACCTGTGCTCTTGCTTTTGACTTTACTGATACAAACTTCAGTAATTAGTTAGGATAATGGTGATGGCTGTGGTATCACTAAAGATTGATTAAAATACAAAATATCCATTTAGGTCAAACAAGACATGGTGCGCAGATGAGGGTAGAACTCAGATTTCCTTGGGTTTGCACCTTAAATACAGTTTGTTCTTCTGTGTGTTACAGAAGCATTCTGTGTCTTTGACCATAAATAGTAAAAATTTTCCTTCTTTGTCTCCTGGAGTGATCTATAGGTATCTGACTACTTTTTTTAAGGAAGGTTTTGGATAAATTATGTGATGTTTGTTGCCCAGTGTCCCTTGTTTAAGATGTGGGCAAATTTATTTTCCTGCCTAGCATGGATCTGGAGAGAGTTAAATTCACTGATAATTCACTGAAATTGTTCTGGTGATCACATAGTGAAGTTTCGTGGTTGTGTTACAGAAAGCAAAAAATAAGTGTAAGGTTAATAACTATCCTTTGTCTAAATGAATGTTAAATTGTGTCTGTGGTTTTTTTTTTAAATACATAGATTTTTATTTTTATTTTTTCAAAATGAAGAACTTTACTAATTATAACCCCACAGAATAGAGGGGAAAAAAACCCAACAGAGATAAATCCTAAACTCTACTTCTGTAAGATGTTCAAATACTGGATTTGTATACACAGGATAAATATGTAAACAGCACAATCTAAACAAAAATGTCTCTATTAATTTCAGTGTAATATCTTTACACTATTGTCATTTTGACCATATTTGGGGACATTCTTAATTTTCGTATTGTAACTCACTGAGTAAAATTTGTTTTGTGAATTGTTGTGTTTTGCATTCTTTTCCATACTGAACCTTTCCTCATTGTTGTCATCTGCATAATTAACCAGCTGTCTGGGGGTAATTATCAAGAAGTTGCTCAATTTATCTCAGTTCAGGGTTCCCTAAGCTAGGTGGTTAAGTAGTACATCTTGCAGTGTTATGGCAAAATTGGTGAAATTAATCTGAAATCTTTCATACATCAGCAGTTAACCTTGAGTCAGGGATCTCTAACAATAGGTCTTATTTGTTATCCCCAAGGGATTGGATGGGAAAGTATGCACGTAATTGACCATTTTCCCAGACATGATCATCAAGAAGTTGCATAATTTATTTCATTTCAGGGTCCTCTTAGCTGAGTGCTTATGTAGCACAACTTGGAGTCTTATGGCAAGATTCGTGAAATTAATCTTAAATCTTTCATAGGGCAGTGTTTAATCTAATGTCAAGGATCTTAAACAGTACATGCTCTTTATTATCCTGTGGCAGCATTTTCCAGTCATGCAAATGCACTTGGAGGTGTTTGAGATACTCATATATTAAAAGTGGCTGGCAATGGGCTTTGCTTTTCGCTTTTTTTGGTGAAACTTGCAAAAAGATGATAATGCTGCATTCTTCAGTTACTTCTAATTATTGCTGCCAAAGGTGTGGATGGCTCTTGCAGCACTGCTGTCTGGGCAAGGTCCTGTGATCTTGAGTTTCTCATTTTCAATCTTGCATATTTTAGCGAGACTATATGTTTCACTGAAACATTCTCTTTTCTAGGTTAGTTTATGATATTTTAACACTTAGATTTAAATCAAAGTATGCTTTGCTAGCTTTTGCCACTTTATTGTCTTCTTCAGATTTGAATGCTTTATAGTAAAATGAGCTGTGCAAGCGTATGAATATGCTGTCTTAAGTTATTGGCTCCGTGGACAAGTGCTTGACCGTGGAGCAAAGTCTAATGTTATAGGAGAATGTCATTTCATGTACCCCACGGTTGTGTAGTGGCCCCTCTTAATGTTTATCTTTATTTCATTTAGCTTAGGATCCGTTACGTCGCCTACACTGATGTACTGCACTAGTCCAAAGAAAAATTTTAACTTCCAGATGTTTTTGCCTGCCATGTGCTGCTTTTTACATATTAGCTATCATTTTTTTTCATACCTTTTAAATAATATAAGCCCTTATGTACTTCAGGATGTCAGTGGAATTGATTGCTGTAGTTTTGCACAAGTGCATATGTATGCATAATTACAAAATTATCATTATAATTACAAACAAAGTAGAAAAAGATGAGAAAAGAATCCCTCCAATTTGGCACACAACCAGTCATCTTTTTATCCATATACTGTAGTTTACTCTCGTAAAGAGTCTGGAAAAACAAGAGTTGAAATGCTATCCAGAGTATACATTTTTTTTAAAGGCAGAGTAGTCATTGCTTTTTTTTTTTTTTTTTTTTTTTTTTTTGTTCTGACATTTATTTCTACTTTGAAAGCTAGAAGTTAGAATTTAACCTCATCACTGTCAAATATGTAACCAATATAGTACACTTTAGGCAGTAGATGTTATGTTTCCTTATTATTCCACAATCTTGATTCCCTGGAGGAGATCCTGATAGAAACTAGACTGAGACAACTATTTCATAATAAAGTGATTGACTACAATATGATATAGAAATGGGAGGCATTTTTGATTATTCAGTTTGAAGTCAATTACTTGAATCTAGAGTAAGAAGACTGAAGTTTTATCTGTAAAAAGGAAAATTTGAACCTGCTTGCTACTTTTGGCATAGGGTGAGGGTGGTAGCTATAGTTAACTTTAAATCATCTAGTTTTGCTTAGTGAAGAGGGTGAGATCCAAAGCTTTTTATTTAAATTCAAGTTAGCCACCCATTTTACTGCTTTTTGTAATTCTAATGTAGACAGAGAAGACTTATTTCAACATGTTATAGCTGTCATATTGGCTTTCATTGTAAAAGATCACAATGGCATTTGAGTCTGTTTAATTAAAATCTTACTAGCTTATACTGTTTCTATTTTTTCTTTTACAATAGTTCCATATGTATATAGAGAAATTTCACTTTATGCATTTATATATCTTTACAAGTTTTACTCCTTCCTAACCTTTAATTTTCTTTGTCACAGAAACATACTCTTGTTGCATTATTCAATTTTATTTTTCATCTTCAATATTATGGTTATGGTTTTCATGATCTTATTAACTTGCTAAATCAGATTTCTTCATCTGACCATCTGGTGCATGGCACTACTGAAGGAGTTTTCGATAAATCTAAATTATTTCTTCCTTAAACTATTCTGTTAAGATGTGATATAGCAACGTATGGCTCATCTAACAACCAAAAACTGTCTTCCAAGTATGTATTAGTTATATCCTACATCCGAATGGTGAACTTCATGGGGATTAACCAAACCTTATTAAATACTGCCTTTACCATTCTGGTCTAAAAAGAGTTCATTTTATCTTAAAGTATGATCTAATGGAACTGAAGTGTTAACTGTGCTTCAGTAATTCAAAATCACCAAGCTAAACACTAAGCATGTATTTATACCTCTGAACTATGGATTAAAATAAACCACAGATTTCTCTGCAACATAATCGGCTGATACTGATATAACCTAGAATATCCTTTCAGTTTCCATAGGAACAGATGATAGAATGTTTTGAATCTTGGAATAGCTAAAATGAATGTCTGGTTTCAATATAGTTCACTTTTATTTTGCAGCTTGCAACCTCTGCATGTAAGGGCTAAAAATGTGCATAAAAAAAGAAAGGTGGAATATTGGCATAACACATCTTGAACTGTTTTTAGTAGCAGTAGTAACAACAACAACAACAATAATAATAAATACTTTAAGGTGTTTCTGTGAATAATTCTCCAGGTGTTAGCTATGTTTTTTATTATACAGATGCAAAAAGTATTTCCAAATCCATAGGAAAAGAGATACCATTAACTATTCCTGTGTGTTAATACCTCTTTAAATGTTTTACAGCAAAAAAAAAAATCTGTCTCGTAGGTCATCTCTAAATTTCATCTCCAGCTATTGCTTCATCTCACTGTGTTACACTGTATAGGTGTATTTTCTCATTGGAACCATTAGTACAACACAAGAAAGAAGTCCACGTTGCCAGAAAGAAAAGATCAGCAAAACTTTAGTGGGATATATAGTGTGTGTTATACAGGTGACTATGGCAAAAGGTGATGATCCAAGCACAGACAAGGAAACATGCTAGCTGTACTAGTACTTGTATTATTAGATATTTGACATCTCTTTCTTGACAGGTAATGTTGCTACATCAGCAAAGATATGCTTTGAGTGTAAAAACATTAACAAAATATAAAAGATACCTCTTTGTTTGAGGTTAATGGATATGTAACTCCAGTATTGACGTAGAGGGAAAATATGGAGGCCTTCTTAACAAACCTGTAACCTGAGACATCGTGAATGCAGGTAGAAATGATAATATGTGACTGACTGCTCAGTATGTGGGCTCTTGTAATTTTTTATAACTCCAACATTTAAGATACTTGATCTTTAAAACATTTTGTATGTGGAAATTAGGATGGTACTGAAAGCAAATAAAAGAAAAAAAGAAAAGAGAAAAATAAGCAAAATGAGGAAGAAGTAGCAAGTTAACTTGTGAAAGTTTCTTTTTTCAGTGCAACAGTTTTTCGGTCTGTGGATGGAGCTACACTGTGCTAATGTAGTTTAAATAGCAAATTTTTCAAATATTCATATTCCAAGATTATTTTCAGCTACCATTAATATAGAAGACTCACGAGAACTGTAGTTATTGGAACATATGGGCAAGTTTAATAGTAACGTTTTGAAAATAGAAGGATTTTTAAATAAAAGCAATATCTAGGGCTTTCCTGTTGAGGATTAGAATACAATATACTGTTGTAAATGTGCAGAGGTTCCTATGTCACATATTACTTTCTGAATATCGATCCTCTTTTATTAATGGTTCTGGTTTACATTTTTGCAGCATCTTTTAGAAAAAATTCCTCACAAACTGTGTAGTAGGTGGTTTAGGCAGGTATTAGCAAACCTCGTTCCACAGTTGGGGAAATAGAGAGAAGTTCTAAATGACAAGAAGTAAGCAGGAAGGTTCTTAACAAAGTATTTGAGTTTGGAAGTTTCTATGCTTTAACAGTTAGGCAACACTGGCCCCTTTTAACAGCCCTTGTTTCACGAAACTGCTTTTTTTCCCCCTCCTATGAAAATAACTTTTATTTTCTTAAATAAATCCTGGAAGCTTCTATTTTCTAACCCAGTCAATAGCTGCAACTGTAATTGTTTATCTTCTGAAATATATTGGGGTTGAAGTAGAATAAGCATTGTAAAATGAATGTAAATCATAGGTTTTTAATTTATGTCCAGCTGAAAGTTTCCATGTGTGGGAGTGAGGACAAGGGGCTAGCCAATTAGGCATTGAAGGGCCCCTCGCCTTCCGTTCAGCTGCCTTTCCCAATTAGTAACTCTTGCTAGTTTACCTTCCCAGCTCTGGACGGGTACGTGGCCACGCAGCTATGGAGCGTCCTCACATGCATTTGACTCCACATGTGCTTCTGATAAACTTCTGCAATATTGAAGGTTGAGTTCAGTCCTTATAAAGCTGAAATATTATTATGCACCAGGTATTGAAGTTATGAAGTGTCTATTAGTAAAACAAATAAAATGCACAGGTTTTCTTTTTTGTGAGGAGGTAGTATTGGGAGATATTTTGTCACAATATATTAGGGGCTATGATTCAGGTTATGGTTTGAATAAAACCTTCAAATTTAATTAGGCCTAGGTTGGAGAACATTTTTTTTCCTGTCCTTTGGATTGTTTTTTTTCTTCAAATCTTATTAAAACGGAGAACTGAGAAATGAAACAATCATTGTTTCCCAGATTTGGATTGCCTGTCTACCTCCACTGGGATGATGGCAATGGCAGCATCTTCTGTTGTGGTAGATAGACATGTACGTGTTCAGGATTAGGGCATACCACCATCCTATCTTCCTCCATCCTTCAGCTGTATGCCATTATACTTCTAGTTCTCTATGCCTCGGAATGCTTTCAAAAGCATCCGAATTAAGAAGTCCCCCTCACATTGGCTGTCTTGCTGTCATCCCTCTATTGATTTCCGAACAGTGACCCCAGCTGAACCTGCCACCTGCTTTGTGAGAGGCCTATGTTTAGAATCATAGAATCATTTGGGTTGGAAGGGACCTTTAAAGGTCATCTGGTCCAACTGCCCTGCCATGAGCAGGGACATCTTCAACTAGACCAGATTGCTCAGAGCTCCCTCCAACCTGACCTTGAATATTTCCAGGGATGGGGCACCTACCACCTCTCTGGGCAACCTGTTCCAGTGTTTGACCACCCTCATTGTAAAAAATTTCTTCCTTAAATCTAGTCTCAATCTTCCCTCTTTCAGTTTAAAGCCATTACCCCTTGTCCTATCACAACAGGCCCTCCTAAAAAGTTTGTCCTGATCTTTCCTGTAGTCCCCCTTTAAGTACTGGAAGGCCATAATAAGGTCTCCCCGGAGGCTTCCCCATGCTGAACAACCCTAACTCTCTCAGCCTGTCCTCATAAGAGAGGCGCTCCAGCCCTGTGATCATTTTTGTGGCCCTCCTCTGGTCCCACTCCAACAGTTCCATGTCTTTCCTATGTTGAGGGCTCTAGAACTGGACGCAGTACTCCAGATGTGGTCTCACAAGAGCAGAGTGGAGGGGCAGAACCACTGCCCTTGACCTGCTGGCCACGCTTCTTTTGATGCAGCCCAGGATACAGTTGGCCGTCTGGGCTGTGAGCACACATTGCTGGCTCATGTTGAGCTTTTCATCCACCAATACCCCCAAATCCTTCTTGGTAGGATTACTCTCAAACCCTACATCCCCCAGCCTGTATTGATACTGGGAGTTGCCCTGACCCATGTGCAGTACCCTGCACATGGCCTTGTTGAACCTCATGAGGTTCACATGGGCCCACTTCTTGAGCCTGTCCAGGTCCTTCTGGATGGCATCCCATCCCCTCAGGCATGTTAACCGCACCGCTCAGCTTGGTGTTGTTGGCAAACTTGCTGAGGGTGCACTTGATCCCACTGTCTGTGTCATTGATGAAGATATTAAACAGTACTGGTCCCAATACTGGCCACTGAGGGTCCATCCTCCCTGAGGATTTGTGTCTGAAATACTCCCGCAGATCACCCCATGGCTCAGGTGAGCACAGCAGAACCGGGAACTGCTGCCTCTTAGCTGTTAGCGTGTCCTGCACCCCACTGGAGGAGTTGCTGGCTCAGGGCTTTGGGTGGCTTGGCCAAGAGAGTGCTGTGTCTTGTTGATCATCTGTTAGTGCTTGTGGCTATTAATTGTATGTCTGCTGGACTCGTGTTCCACAGAGTAGTTTTCGTCAAACTGTAAAGTGGACAGCCCCAGTGAAATGTTGTCAATAGCAAATGAAGCATGAAACGGCCTTCCCTTTTCCCTTCCCTCAGTGGCAGGTAGTACGCTATGGTGTAAGGAATTCATAATTAGTTGATATGAGGCATAGGCTAAAAAGCACCGACTTTAAACAAATATTGAAAATAGCAGAAAGCGGGAGACTGCATTTTGAGGAAAAACCTGCTTGGATAGACACATGCATATTTAATCAATCTTCAATAATTCATGTAATATTAATGTGATGCATATGGTATTACAAGGGTTTAGTAATGCGTTTGGCTGAAATTCTAATACCTAATTGAGAATTGTTGCCTTTTTTTTTTTTTTTAATTATTTGGGAAGAGTTAGAATTAACTTAAGTAAACAATAATATTACTGCAACTATGTCTGCTATACATACTTAACTGAAAACAGCTTAGTCCTTAAAGTCATTAAGATTTTATTAACTGAGAACTGTGCCTGATTTTCCACAAATATTTTTGTGCTATGACTTCTTTTAATGCCTTTCTCAGAGAATCCATCGCTATCTAAACTGTCATTTTTTCCTTTATTGTTTTTGTTCTGACAAGGTGCTGCTTTATATTTGCTAGTCTGAATTAAAAAAAAAGACAGCTGCAACAAATAGCACTAAATCCAGCTTTATGTCATAAAAACAACAACAAAAAAAGGAAGACATTGCTTTTGCTGCTCAGTTTTCTGGGTTTCATAACAGTTTATATGTTTGTGATATTTTATTAAACTGATGAAGTTAAATTTGTATCTTACCTTTCTACACTTGATGCAGCTTTATAATATGATAAAAATCCTTAAGTTTTCATTAAATGGACTTTGAAGAATTTTAATAGCAACTATTTTACAAGCTCTTTAACAAAGTGTGGTATATCTTTATGTACAATAAGGTGAAGATTGAGCAATTATGTGAATAATCAGTATCTTTAATCGTGAGGCAAGTCCAGCATGTCTGCTGGGTTAACATGTTATAATTGCAGAAGAAAGGAAAACAGTAATTTTTGAAGACATCTCATGCCACTTATCCAAATGTGCAGATTTTTGCAGGTCCACCTGATTCATTTTCAGACATGTAGTTTTGCCCCATATATGGTGTGCTTTCCAGAGTGAAAGGCTTTATAACTCAACAGGGAGTGATGTATTCCTCGGTGAATACTGTCGGGAAAACAGGACTTCTCGGGAAGTACCTGAGCATAGGTTTTAGAAGCCCACAGTTTAGGGAGCATCTCTACAGCGTAACAGAGACAGAACAGTAGCAAAGATGGTCATGATAGTTTTTTCTTTAAGGTAGCTAGAATTAGTTCATGCCAAAATACATCCTTTGTACTCCGGTTGCTGAAACATGCTGAAGCATGTACTACTGTTGCTGCCTCTGTTAGTCTTAAGGAACGTAAGCATGGGAGCATGTGCCTGTGCCGCAAGCTAGATGGGCAGTGTGATGATATTTTCATTCCGCTCTCTTTGATCATAAAGCATACATGCAACAACTGTTATGGGGTACGGGTGCGTATTCCCTCTCCAGAGCTTAGATGGTGCTTATTTTTGTGCAGCTGTGTCCTTCCAGGAAAGGGGAAGAAGGGAAACTGGAAGGTGAACTGCACTCCGTCTTTCCCCCTCCCTCCTCAAGCACTGTATGTGAGCAAAACTAAAACGTATATGCATTTGGGGAGGAATGTGTGCCGGAGTAGGAGTTACCGGCGAGGAGGATGGGAGGGTGCCATATGTTCTCCTGCACTGCAGGTTTTACTCTTCCCTGGAGACTTGTTCTGAAATCCTATTGATTTCTTGTCTGAAAAAATGTAGTTGTCTTGCAGTACTTGGTTAGTATTGTAGAAGGTTTGGATATTACTGCTTAGTGTTGCTGTCTTTGCAGTTATTGGGATGTAAGCACCAACTTATTTGAGGAAAGCCTAAGTCACCTTGTTCTTTGTTATTAACGTTAGATGATGGATTTTCCTGAATTCAGATCTAGGTCAGTATTTATTATTAAACTTGTTTTTTTTGGTACTGCATATTGAAAACCACATTCCTGAAGCACATATGTATCACCCAATAGAAATTTTTCCTATGACATTAATGTTACTCAGTTGCTTTTTGCTGCAGATTTTTTTTTCTGCCGAAGGAGATGTTAATGCATGAGGCCTTTTTTATTCTGTCTTTCTGCTTGACTCTTGTTTTATCACTTTTTAAAATGCTAACTAAGAATCTGAGTTTCAAAGTTCTCTACAAATAAATACAAGCAGCCTTTCCACATACTGAAGACTTTTTCAGTTACTGTCTTGCTACAGGCCATTCTTCTGTACATTTGGAAAATTTACTCCCCTGAATTTAGCCAGGCATCAGCACTTCCACCCCACCTTAGAATTAAACTTAACCTTTCTCATGATCAAGGATATTTTCCTCCTTAATACCAAGTAACGTTCTTCATGGAGACCCTCTTAGAGTGTTCTCATATACAGCACAGTGGGAAAGCATCACTGCGTGAGTTTATGTTGCTTCAGCGCAGGTTATAAAGGAATCATAAAATTAATGAGTTCATAGACTTCTACAGTGAGCTAAGAAGCCTTTTGCTCATGTAGTCTGACCTGTGCAGTGCTGGACACAGACTTAAATTCATTATGTGGTGAAATTGTAAGGTATGAAAAATAATAACTATGATGAGCTGCAAATTACATTGTAAAGCAGGGGATTTGGTAACTAGTTAACCTTTATTGGACCGACCAGTCTTGAATTTTAAAAGAAATTGTATAAATAAAGTAGTCTCTGCTCTGAGGTCGTTGACACAGCAAAGCTGCTGCAAAAATAAAGTGGATCGTTGAAATTATGCTCTGGCCTGTGAACATCTGAACATTGATCTCATGCATATTATTTTAAAATGCAAATTGATTTATAATTATGTTCTCTCTTCAGTTTAGAAATCTTACAATTTTGTAGAACATCTTTGGGATTTTCTCTTCAGATAAAGTAAGTTTTAGGATAGCTTTTACTTCTGTTCAGAGGGGGTTTTTTTCCAAATTCTTAAACAAGTGATAAGAACGCTTAAAAAGTGTTAGATTGTTAACTTTAACTAAAATTTAGACCATAGATTAGTTCTTTAGTCTACAACTGAAGTCTTTTTCCCGACACTGGAAGCACCTCATACATTGTGCCTTGATAGTTGTATGTGGAGGAGGGAACTTAATCCTGCATCTTGATAAATAACAGTGCCTAGATATAATTCCTCTCACACACTAAACTCTTCCTGTAAAGACTGTTTCCATTGCATCTGTATACAATTTTTATGAACGAGTGATTAATTCCCTTTTTTTTCCTTGAAAATTATACTAGTAAATAGAGTGTGCCCCAGGTAAAAGTACTAAATGTTCTAAAACACTGTCATGTTTTTCACACATAATACTATTATACATTCCAATTTCTATACAGAATGTTTGCATCTTTGTTTTCCGTAACACGTTGTTGCCTTATTTATATTTCATGGTAGTTAAGTTCACGGTTTATGTGTCATTCAAACAAGGGAAAATACTAGGGGGATAACAGCTGAAATTTAATAATGGATGAGGAAGTTAATTGTAATTGCAGTAGTTTTCCTAAAGCCATTTTAGTTGAGGATCTCTGTCAACAATCCCTTTGAATCTTTTATACATACAGAATTGGTCTGATAAAGCTAATTTCTGTTTTGGTTTAGAGTTCAGGATCCATTTTCCATTCTTCCTTTCATCTTGTAGGCCTCTGTCTTGAAGTTGGTATAATTTTACACAAAGCATGAGTCAATAAAGAACTTGACCACTAAGTAGTGGCCATTCATACTACTGCTCTGCAGATTCTGGGCTAGGTCGAGCAACTAATATTATTTGTCATAATTTTTTAGCGTTCATTTCTACTTCTAAGTTTGTGGTTTTCTTTTGGAGGGGGCTAAATTGAATGAGCTGTCCTCAGCTCATGCATTAGACCAATTTGCACATTGATATCAACTAGCATGTCTTCTGTAGCCAAGAAATGCCGTGCAGGTTCATAGCAGCAAAAACTTTGACACAGAATTCATGAAAACCTGGCACAGTATATGATTGTACATAAGTGCTAAAAATGTTATTTCAACTTAGAATTTATTGAATTCTGTCACTGAGAGTTGTTATTGTTCTTGTTTTGAAGTCACAAGGAGTTTTCACACAAACTGTAGTGTAAGCATGTATACACATTTGCGTAGCATCATTGAATACATTTTGCAGCAGCGTCACATGTGGAACTTAGACTGGAGCACTAGGCATATTGTAGCAGTCAGCCAGTAATGTTGAAAGGTAGCCTTTTTTTTTTTTATATCCCTCAGTTCCGATAACGTTTCAGACTAGTGATGCTGGCACTGTATTAAAGTTTTTAATTAAAGACAGAAACCTTTTTTTTTTTTTTTTTTTTTTTTTTTTTTTTTGAAATATATGTGCCTAAACCAGAGAGACCTCATGCTGATTGTGAGTGGAATTCAGTGTCTTTGCTTTGTGAATTCTAAGGCTGTCCACCTGTGTAAGCTGTGTGCCATCATGGCTAATTGTCATCTGCAAATTTTAAGTCATCTATTCTGCCATTCTCAGGACCGTAAGTGAGAATATTGAATAGTACCAGAGTGAGGACAGACAATGGGAGACAGAGGTGTTCGAGTGTCATACCCTTTCAGTTTCGAAGTGGGTCATATAAATACTCTTTGAGTAGGGTTATCCCACCCTATTGTTGATGTCTGTCTTACAGCAGTTCAATGTAGACCATGTTTTCTCGGCTTACTTAAGAGAAAGTCACTTAAAATAGTGTCAGTGTTGCTTCAAATCAAAACGTATTATATCTCACATTCAAGGCTACGTTACTCTGTCACAGAAATAAATTACTTTGGTTTGGCATGAGTTGTTTCTGACAAAGCCATCTTGGCTATTATTTAGCACCATATTAAAATTTCCTTGTGAATATCAAAAGGTAATTTAACTGTGCAGTCAAATGTAAATAAGTTATTACTTTGTAGCAATAAAACTATCTAGTATTACGGTGCTGTTTGACGGTCCAGTTTTGAAGAACAGAAATGTAATGTATGAAATGCTAATTTCAGAATACCTCCACTGTTAATGACTTTGTTATATGAGAGCTTTAAACTCCTTAATGTCTTGTTTGGATGTCAGCTCAAGTTTCTGGGAGTTTGCTCAAGTAGCTTGGTAATTAAGGTACTTTCTGGACATAATTAGTGGAGCATACTGTAATTAATAAACTTGCAATCACTAAATGTAAAATGTGTTCTTAAAGTACTACAACTTGGATAATGAAAACATTTACAACCTATATCATTCATGGAGAACAATAGTACTCCTTAATATATTTTGCAATGAATCAGCAAGCTCTCTTCTTCTTCAGCCCCCGCTGCTGACAGTTATTTTAAGATCAGAATTAATACTTATGTATATACAGCTCCTGTAAATCAGATAGATTAAAGAAAACAAATTTTTGACAATGCTGAAGTTGAAGTACATTTTCTAAGGTGGCTTACACTTCAGCTGTAAATGTATAGCAGAATTCTTCTGTAATAAATTAAAGTGTTTATGAAAAGCCTGGATCACTTGCTAGCTAGTAAGCATATTATTCTACTTGTTCTAGTCTTTTATTTCTGTACGTAGCTGGGCACATCCAATTAAGAAGTGGGAGCAATCATTTTTGTGGGCTACTATAGTTGGTTCTCTTGACAGCCAAATGGAATGATAAAATGGAACTAACATCATCTGCTCTGAAACTTTTTTTAAAAATTCACATAGTTGAATACAGTTTCTGACCAGCTGTTAAATTGGATGTGGAAGTGTGTGCATTCTAAAAGAGCTTCATGTTACCTCGTGGGATGTAGCCATGACTCATTATAGTTTTTCTGTTTTTGTTTTCTGGAAGTCACCACTTTGAAGGCTGGGTAATGGATTGGGTGGGCAGTTGCTATGTGACAGTTCTCATCTTCTTATCAGGTGATTTGTGCCTTGAATTGTTCAAGTCACATTTATTTCTTTTTCTGCTTTTTCTGTCTAATCACGCAGGTCAAAGTTTGCAAAGGGATCCTCGTCCATAGGCCCTACAAAAAAAGCGGGTGGGCAACTGGTAGAGTTTTCCTTGGGATTTTGGTTTCTTTTTTTTTTTTTTCAGAGGAGTTTGAATCTTTGACTTTGAAATCTTTGCACCATTTCTTGAGCTTATGACAGCAAAAATTATCTCTACTTATAGCTATGACTCTGTTAAACTATTTTAGAAAACTGATTTTCTGCTAACTGAAACTTTGTATTTTTAGAGAGTATGTCTATCCCTACATAATTTGTGCATATTACACGGAGAAATGTGCTAGAAATAATGAAGGTTAAAGTTTTTTACCAGCAATTATCTAAGGGTACGGTAAGCAGCAGTACATTCCTGAAGATTGTCATAAGCACAAAGCTAACACAGAACCAAAGATTACTGGTCCTACCAGTTGAGGAAACAATTAAAAAAATTAAAGATGTTGTTGAGAAGCTGCTTTTCTTTTCTTCTTTTCTCTTTTCTCTTTTTTTTTTTTTTCCTAAGTTACTGGAGAAGATGGAGAAAATACATCAACTTTTCAAAAAATCAAAATAAAGGGATGTAGAAGATATTAATGTAATTATGTAAATTGGGAATATTGTCAAATTCAGAATACTCTAAACTGTACTCACTCTGTCTCAGTAACAGGATTTAGAAGAATTTCAGAAAAGAGCACAAGAAAGTTTAGGAAATCACTGGTGTGTTGTAGAGACTTGACAATACTTTTGTGTCATGAGGAGCTTCGGTTAATTATTTCTACAGTTAGCTTTAAAAATAAAGTACACTCAGTTGTAATACTCATTTGCTATTGCTCTGCTTTCTGTGTAATACTAGACAACTCCAAAAATGCAAAAAGAGTAACAAAAATTACATTTCCATTATTTTTGTAATAAACTTTAGAAGAAGAATTGTTAACCACTATTAACTTCTTTGGTCATGAAAATATTAGACTACATATGTCTGTGTTTAGGAACAGGGACATGGCAATATGTATTTTGTCTCTTGAAAACAGTGAAGTACTGAAAAATCCAAATGGTGTTATTGTGGTAAGGTGTTCACATGGAAGTATTCTTGTATATTCTGCAATTTACCTTTTTCAAGGAGATCTTCAACAGCATTTCAGTCCTTATTACCTGTTTCATAGGCATTGATGACCTTTACAACAACGTGAAGGCATGTTTATATATGACTGCTTGCCAGGTTGGAGGAAAATAATGGATTTTGTCAATATTTTTTGTATTTTATATATAATATATATATTTATATTTTACCAATATCAGGAGGTGAATTACTTTTGCTTTACTAACCTCTTAGGCAATTTATTAAGATAACAATATTTTAACAATGGCATTATTTTAAAAATAAAAATCTGTCATGCTTTAATATGCCCATAAATGTTAAGACTTGGCTAGCATAGAGGTCAGTGAAAGATGACTTTTGGTTATAGCTTAAGTGCCCAGAGATTACAGTTTAACTGAGTAATGCAGTAATTTTGTTAAATTCTTCAAGGTTAGGAATTTAATAGCAGTTACCCAGTACTCAGTTCAGTAGGTTCCCTTTCATAAATAACCGTCATAATGCACTCAGCTAAACAGAGATATCATGAGTTCTCAAACAGTTATCTTCTGACCAAATTTGTTCTCATGAAAAATAAGCATAAAAAGGCACTTTAAGTTATGCATATATATATAATTCATCCTCAGTTGCTGACTGCTGCAAGTTAACCTCAGCTGTGTGCTTGTATATGACATAAGTGATGTCACACTGTTTATCCAAATGACATTGTCACAGGAAATAGCTATTATTAGCCCAAATGTTTCCCTTTTAGGAATCCGTTGGAACCTGATCCTGCCTATTTGAGTTTATATTGATATAAGTCCCTGAAAGGTCATGCCCTTTTATTACAAAATCTTTTGCCTCTGCTTTTTTCGCTTGAAAAAGCAAGCAAACAACACCTGAACATAATTATGCCCTCTGTCTTGCAAATGACCCAAACAAGTATTTATCCCCCAAGAAAGTTATACGAAGTACCTCATTTAGAGTTTTTGTGAGAAAGGGATATCATATTAGCTGTCAGAACAATTCCACGAAGTTCAGAGGTGTTGTGAGGAATTATGTGAAAATTTGTGTAGGGCCAACCTAGGGTTAATTAGCTTGAAGCCAACAGTTTGGAGGTGTGAAGTCATAAATTTCTGCAAAAGGTGAGAATCTGTGTGCTAAACGTACAGTTTGATGATTGTTTTTGTTAGCATAGGCTATCCGACATTGAATGAAGTGTAGGAAAATAGGTATTCCTTTAGTCTGTAGCCGTATAAAAGAATGGATCTGACACTGAACAAATGCAAATTATAGGTTTTTTTGGCTTGAGGTCCAGCTGTGTTTTTTACCCTCTTGAGCCCTTTTAAAGGCAATCTTAAGACTTAAAACACATAGTAGAAACAAGGCTGAGCCTTGAAAATGCTATTTTCAGTTTTCCTTAATGAAAAACATGCTATGTTGTGGGGTATAAATCTCCTCGGAGAGTCATCTTAATGCATACTGATGAAATTCAGTACTTTAGTGATGCTTCGGCCAAAACAAGATCTTTTAGTACAAGAATTGTTCAGTCATTATCATCACTGCAGGGTGAAAGATAATACCTTATAGTTTACCATACTAGGTCAGGATTAGAGTTACTCCTTCAATGCTCATTGCTGATTTGGAATGGATGCACAGGACTGTACAACACTTAGGCCTGGAGAAGAAGCCTGTGTATTTTAGGATTTATTCTTAGATTATAAAATCATCCTTTGATCCCTGGGAAGGTTAAAGAATATTTTACTGTCCTTGAGATTTTGTGTGTAGACAGACACAAGCATTTTCCCTGATGTAATGATTCAACAAGCAAAGTTCAAGTGATCAATAAGAAACCATCATTTCTGCAGTGCTGCCTTATGTGCTCTGTCAGCAAACAAGGAGAGTGAACAAGGATTCATCACCTCTCTAGAGAAACAGGACAAGTCAGTAAGGCAAGTGAAGGTTTTTTTTTTTTTTTTTTGGCTGACATCAGATCGTAGGAATCCTCGCCACAGTTTGTCTTAAGTTTGCCAAAAAAAATAAGAAATTGTAGTCTGTCATTCTAGAAAGGTACATTTTTGAAATAGTGTAGATTGTGCACTTCATCTCTTCACAATAAAACCTTTTTTTTTCTTTTTCTGCAACACTTCTTTTTAACTCAGGGGGTGAACACAAAGGCCAGCTAGGTAGTATATTTTGCTAACAGATCCCTTTCGAGGGAAGAGGCTTATGAACCAGGATTTAATTCAGAAAAGAAAATAAGCCTAAATTACTATAATCAGTGAATTTTTGTTCAGACTGATGATAAATGAGCTGATACTCTAGAACTTTAATATTAGTATCAATGTCTGAAAGGATACCAAGGATCAGATGGGTAAAGAACGAGCAAAATCTCTAAACCCTTCTTAAGTGACGAAGCAAATATCTTATCATTGTACTGCAAACAACAGAGCCACTGCTTCTGTGGCTGTCCTGTATATGTGAAGAATGTCATACTTTTTTTTTTTTTTTTTCCTCAGGGCTTAGTCAATAGATAGAAGGGCCGGAGGAGAGAAACCCGTTTGTAAATCAAAATCTGGATCTAGAATCTGTCAAGATACAGGGTCAGACCTGTACCTGGGATGGCTAGGAAGCTGTCAGTGATTACAGATGACAGCATGATTACAGTGTGTTACTGACTTCTGTAAGCTACAGGTTACAGGGGTGTTGTGTTTGCGTAACTAAGAAGCCTTTATTTGCTTATTAATCTTCTTACAGCTTGAAAAGTTAAACTGTATGTAGTTGTTTCTTTGGCTTAAAGCTGCTTATGTGTTTCTGCATAGAATGAGATGTTACAAGACAGCTTGCTGTGGGGTGGTTAAAAGCTGATGTTTCTACAGTTCGTTTATTTTGTATGTATGTATGGCTTGTAGAGCAGTCCTCCCTCTTTTCACCCTCTCACAGCCTGTTGACTGAATGTATTCCATGCTTTAGACTGTGTTTTGGTGTTAAATAATTGTTGATAGCTGCTTTTCAGTAGACCTCTTGTGTTTTAAATATATTCAGAACTTCTCAGTTGGTCTGATAGTAGACCAACTGATGCAGCAGTCAGAACTCCTAATCAAATGTTTATTATTTCTTGTAATAGTTAGAGGTTTGTGAATATCCCACATATTTCCACCCCCAAAACCCCCGAAGAGCTAACTGTGCAAAAGCACTGTTCAGTAGCAAACCTTTTAATCGGCTGTGGTTAACCATGCTGTTAAATGGGCTGTTTTAAGTTCAACCATTGATGATTTTAGTGTAAAGCTTCGCGTCTAGAATTCTGCCAAAAAATTATAGCATGAGACAGCTTGAAAATACTCTACTATATGCTTATTATTTGCCTAAAGCCAATTTTAGATAAATACTCATAGATAATCTTTGAGATTGTTTGTTCCTGTCCAGAATTGATTGATTTGCACTTAACTTCCAATCATCAGTACTAATAGAAGAATTCAAATGGATCAGTTTATTATAAGACAGTGAAATAGAACCAAGTCAGGAGAGACCATTAAATCGCTTAACTGACCTCTGCAACTTGACTTTGTTTCAGCTAGGGCATTTTATCCTGAAGATAATTGCCACAGTTAGGACCACGATTCAGATATCTGTATGTCAGGGAGCTGGCAGGGTGAAATACGCCCTTGCAAGCAGTCTGGAGGAAGACTAAGGTGAAATCCTACAAAGATTAATGCTATTGATCTTTGAGAAATATTTCTGTCAAGGGAAAAGTCTGCCAGCCATTAGAGCATTCTCTGTGGCTTGAAGAGGAAGAGGTACTTGATGATTTTCCTTTCGTATTTATCTGATGTTTGGTAAGAATCTGTGAAGCCAGTTGTGCATTGGAGAAGAATATAATTTCTGATCTGCTGTAGGCAGAGGATCCTAAGTTTGAGAACTGATTTAATTACTGCTCTACCATAGACCTACAGGTGGTACAAGGATGTAGAAAGCAAAGCAAAGCAGAGCAGCTTATTTTCTCAAAAGCTGCAAGGGAAGATTTGTGGAATGCATGGTTTCACACATATACACACACGAAGGCTAAAAGGATCCACTAAAACCATATTACTCTCTTTCACATTTTGGTCCTTCTTGTCTGTTATTCATGACTGCTGTAGACTTTCTCAGGAGACATGTTTTTTGCATGGCCTTCAGAAGTATTTTACAGTGTACTCTCTTTAGAATCTATTACCTTTTGAAGACGTATTCTTTAGTAAGTAAAGAAAGACTAGAGAGTTTAAAAAGTAATCTTGTATTTTCACTTACCTTTAATTTTCTCTGGAATAATTAGAAATTGTTTTGTCTGGTTAGTTGACTATTAGTAAAAATAAAATAGAGGAGAGAGAAGGCAAGGAAGGTGTCATGAACAGCTGAAGGTGTAGTTGAATATAATCTATGGTTATAGTGAATGGTTATGGTAGGCTTTTCAGTGGAAAAAAGGCCAATTTTGATTTCCAAGGATTAAAGCACTTAGCTTTTATTTAATTTTGTGGTAAGGCTTTATGTTATTTGTCTTAATCCAGCCTTGTAACAAGCAGCAACATGTCATCAGAATTAGTACATAAATTACATTTATTTTTTCTTTGTTTTGCCCTTTTAGTATCAAGCCAAAGAGAATTGGGCACTCTTTTTACCTTTTCTCAATCCATGGCTCATTTTTTTCAGTTTGGCTTTTGGGATGCTGCTGTTTGCCTCCTCCTTCCCAGCTGTTCACTAGAAGATTCCGGACTGAAGCCAATTCATTTGCTTTCCTACTTTATTACCAAAAATGGCAAAATTTTGCCAATGTTGTCATTTTCCCACTTCAATAATAGATAATAAAGTTGCACGTGGGAATTTTTGCATATCTTCAATTTTTTGAGTGTGGGTGGAATACTATTTCAGGCTCTTACTCTGAAATGCTAAAACATGAAAGACTGTATTATGTATTTTTTTCCATGATAACCAATATTTTTAGCTTATTTCTGATTCATCTGAATCTGAGATAAGTTATCAGAGGCACAGAAGCAAATGGTCATGTATATGCCTTGGGTTTCCTTTTTCTTAACACCTTCAGAAGATAAAGTGTTTGAGACACTTGCTGTGTAGAGAAGAGGCAGCAAAACCCCCCAAACTTCTGGGAAATGTATGTTTTTTCGTCTTGCATTTTACCAGAAGGGGAAGTTTCTTGACATCAGCTGTAACTGAGTTTGGTAGGAACTAGTTTATATCTGTGAAGGACAAATTCTATTGAATGTAAAGACATTTAAATACTGTATTGTACAGGGTGTTTTGTTTTAATTGTATTTTTAAATGCTGCATAGCTTTATTAGAAAATGCTTGGACAAAATTTTTTTTAAAAGACAAGTGAGAGCAAAAATCTGTTCAGATTACTATACTATATCCAGGGCTAGGTATGGACATTGTGGGGAATTACTAAAATAAATTATCTGGAAGTAATAAACTCTGACACACCATATTGCTGATGTGAAGGGATCTGTGGTCTTCACACCAAATTAACATTGAATAATCTACCATGTATGTGCCTTCCTGCTCCAACTTTGCAATGTAATCATATGACTTCCTTCGCTCCTCCTTCAAATTAAGGTTGTCTCCACCCTTATTAATGAAAACTTATGTGGTTATAAAACAGTATTGTTTAAAAAAGACTGTGAATTGTGAGTTACTGTAGATTTTAAGGTCAAAGGGGAGTATGACATATATGACTCAAGAACTCCTGCAACTGTGTGTATAATCTCCAAGAGCTAAGGGACTTTTTTGTAGAGAAGGTGCAATTAGATTTAAATAATTAAAAAAAAAAAAAACCCAAGAAGAAAGAAAAAAAGATTAACTAACCTATCCGATAATTTATTTGTATGGTTGTTGGGTTTGTTTAAGGCAGAAAATGTTCATCATTTGTTCCTTGCCATCAGTAATGGAAGCTCGTTGTAATATAGAAGTACCCACTGTCCATTGCGGATGTACTCCTGAAAAAATGCAATGCTAATGTTTTGACAGATAGCAAAGCAATTTTTCCTGTTAGCATCAGTGTAACAGGGTGCAGATGTGTGTAGGGACTTCAGGTACACAGGGACAATACCTGTGTTGAGGAGAATGGACGTGCAATGGCCAGGTTTTCAGGATTGTCAGCTGGAGGAAGTACTGGCTTAGCAGCAGCTGACTTTTCTGACCAGGCTATCACTCTGAAAGAAAGAGCTCAGCTGCTTCCTATGTGAGATTGATTGCCCAATTTTCATTTATTACTGTGGGCAGTTTTGCATTCTTCTACATTTTCACAGCAATATGGGGTATTAGGTGTTGGGTGAAACTAAACGTATTGATGAAACAGGTAGTGGAGTATTCCTTTACCACTGAACAGTCATGTTACTGGGGAGTATCAGCAATTAGATATTAGGATAATCCGGAGTTAGTGCAGCACTGTTAATTTTGGAATGCGTCTTGGAGGGTAACAAATCTTTTAAGTACTTCTCTTAGCATTCCCACTCATGTTGCTATGTTAATATTTTATGTTTCTGAAATCAAATGCCTTTCTGAAGTAACAAATAAATCTTTCAGCCTCCTAAATGTATTGATTGAATTTTAACTTCCCTTTTAACAGCTTTTTTAAAATACATTAGGTACCATTTAAAAATGGTAACGTGTCACAGGAATGTGTAATACAAGAAAGACTAGGGTACTGACTGATAGTTCAAAGATTTAACCGTTGTTTCTAGAACTTTTCAACTACCACATTTAATCTTTAAAAGGTCAAGTTTTAGGGGCTGTCTACTTTGGATTTCAAAGAAGGCATTGGGTACTGGAAGAGGATATGTAGTTTATTCTCTCCTGGAAAAGGGAAGTACTTCTCTGATAATTTCATGAGGTGATCAGAAGGCAATGTTCTCCTTCCACAGAATATTCCACCTCAGCATAGTTCTTTAGGTTGCAAATTTTAAGCATCTGATATATGTGCTAAGGATGATGTACTGTAGTGGCAACCAACATTTAGTCTGCGAGCCATGTGTAGCCCCTCAGGATAATTGACCCAATGTGATATCTGCTTCTGAGAACTCACTGCATGCCAAGCCATGTGGTGGTCCATCCTGCTTCCTATGGCTAGTATCTTTCATGATGGTGTTGAGTGCTTCCCCAGTACATTACTATGCACAGACTTTTTAATTACATTGTGTGGATAAACACAGACACACACTCGCACACTTGCTTGGTGTCCCAGACATGCCTGATAGCTGTGTGTGTACTTGAGTCTACTTCATGATTGGCGTAGTTTTCTCAAGAGTGAGTCCTGTCAAACCAGCTTGGTTTCCTCCTGTTGAAGGGTGATCAGTTTGGCGGACAGAGGTGTAAAAGGTGGGGTCACTTTTTTGTGTGTAATACTTTCACCTGTGGCATTTTCAAATTTGATCTGAGGAAGAATAGTCTAGATGAAACTGCTACAAGATCAATGCAGAACAGTTTGGAAAGCCATCCCCGGTGTTGATTCCCTTCTAAAACAGAAGAATGTATCAAGTGAGTTTCTGCAGGGATTTGCCCCAGGCTAGCACTATTCAGTGCTTGCATTAATGATCTGGATGATGGAATACAGAACATACTTACAAAATTTACAGGCTGCACCTATCTAAGAAGGATTAAGAGGTCTTATAAGGACAGAGTTAGAATTCAGAATGATCTTGAGAAATTGATTTGAAAAAATAGGATGCTATTAAAAAGGAACAAGTGTAAGGTACTGCATGAAGAAAAAGAAAAGGGGAAGAAAAGCATGGGTACATAGTAGAAACAGCTGTGTGGATATTAGACCTGCAGAAGGGGATTTTGAGGTTATAGTGAGTTACAGGCTGAATATCATCCATGTCAAGCAGATATAAAGGAGGAGAATATTGTACTGGGAGGTGTAAACAGAAGTGTAGGTTGTGCCCTTGTGCTCTACTCAGCCCTGTGGGTTCTAGCAGTGAATTCAACACGTTAAGAAGGACGTGGACTAACCTGAGAGGTATTCAAGCAGGGAGCAATGAAAACTAGACTTACGAATAACAGTTTGGGTAAATTTCTGCTAGATGTTTGTATTTTTAGCTGTAGATACAGTTTTTTTAGAGAAGGAGAGTAAACTTGAACTGCTTCTTAAGATCTTTCCAATCTGTGTGGTAAATTTAGTAGCTTCTTGGAAAAGTCGGATAACATGGTGTCCTGGAACTGACACCTGAACAGATCACCCAGCACCCTGATTGCAGGGGATGCACACATACGAGATAGCTCATGTGAATGTATGTGAGGGCCAGCTCTCCAGCATGCGTCATGTAATCTTCTCATAGAGTAGGGAACATAGCCTATGGCCCTCTCCTGCACCTGCACAAAGGCAAGCGGTCCACCCAGCCAGAAAGGCTGGGCGTCCCTGCTATTGCTTTATAATTTACAGTTCACAGGACACTCGCATTTTTAATGGATTTGAAGTTTCACTAATGGAAAATACTTGCTACTGTAAACAAAGTAAATCACCTTGTTGACAATACTGTATTTCACACTCTGATAAGTTTGTGAATTTGTTGGCACACTACTTGTGTGAGCTGGCACAGGCAGGATGCAGGAACAACCACAAAACCACGGTTGAAATGCAAAGAGTAAATTTATTTTCGTTACCTTCGAACTGGGGAATCTCCGAAGCAGCACCCGAGCAGAGGCACACAAGTGGGAACGCAGGCACCGCAGAGCTCAGCCCTTGCTAGAGAATTTTTGAGCCTGCTGTTTCTGCCTGTATATCAGGGATTCACGCAGGCGTAGTTCGCCACTGTGCTTTGATCTTTCCCACAGCAGGGCAGGAATCTCAAGCATGTTCGATAGGGTGCCTCTAAGTCTATCACAAGGCCTATGTTATCTAAACACAGATGTTCCACTTGTCAAGCACACAAGGCTAACCAATGGTTAGTATGATATATGTGTTTTTCTACACCCCAGCTGCAACACTTGAGTGTGTTGACAATCCTCCTTGCCAATCTTCCATTATTTTCCCACACTACTTGATGTGAGTGTGAGGACATTCAATACCAGTTCACTCTCTCATGTGCATAGGCCAGCAGCATGCTTTGAAGGTGGCAAAAAAAAAAAAAAAGAGGGAATGATTGTGGTTTGTCAGAATGCTGACAATCTGAATGATGACATTAACTGTTACCTGGAGCCCTCTTGCCTGTGAGGTCATCATTGGCTCGTTGTGATAAACAAACTACAAGAGAAATCAAGATAACATTTGTGTAGGATAGAAGATGAATACATTTTTTAAAAGAACTAATAAATGAAAATTTGCTGGAGAAAAAACATGTCAGGTTTTAAATTAAGAAGACAAAAATGTTAAAATAATTCCTGGTAGGGCTGATGAAATGTGTATTATGTAGAGCATTTGTTAAGCAGAGCAACGAAGATTTTATGCTCTTGGAAACAGAAAATGGTGTCTGAGAAAAAGACACTCTATTGACGAGTGATGTAGAGATCCAAACATGAATAATTTAATTTCCCAAGTAAAAGTATATGTTTCAATAATGCTAGTCCTTCAGAAACATATGTAAATCTGTATGTTTAAACTGTGAGTTGGTGTTTACTAAAGCTTTTAAATTAGAGCATTAATACGGTGCATACAGTTGTGATTTGCTGGGATCTGTGCATGTGTGCACGTCTAAGGAATGCTCTGCACAAATTGTTAGGAATAATCAAAGAGAAACTCTGTTATTTTGAGGGGTAATGCTCTTCTAAGATACTACAAGTAATTTGAAGGGATCCAGTCAGGAATTTCACTCAAAATATTTGTGCTCTATCCACCACACCCACTCACTCGCTTAATATAAAATTCTGTTGAGAAGATTGCATGCAAATGTAGACATAATAGAGTGATGTATAGAAAGTGTAGACTATAGCTCACATCTTGGCATTTTAAATACACATTACGGGTAGATAATTTTTGTGTAAAGTAGTTAACATGTATAACCTAATAGGTTTTCAATTTCTACATCAGAGATTGTTTCTTGAAAATAAGAGTTGTATTGGAAATCAGTGATGATGGACACAGTACTTCTGTAGGTTGAGTGTAGTTGCAGAACACATTGTAAGGCAGAATGTAAATTTATACATAAAAATGTCTGTACGCTGCAGAACTTAACAATTGCAGTAACACAATATCATACTATATTAATAAGCTGAAGGGGACAGTAGACAATTTCCTTCATCTGTCACTTTCCCAAATCTCTCCCTTCTATCAGCTGTACCTTTTCTCCACTGGTGATAGTGTCATTACATTGAAACCAGAATTGTACTTTTTTGATCTTAACTTGCTTAGCGTGTGACAGCATTATTAAAAATGTGTATGACATTCTAGTGATACACTTGAACAACAGATAAAAGACAGTATTATGTACTGAAGATCTGTTTCTGGGAATTCCTCTGGACTTCTATTAAAAAAAAAAATCGGTGGATTTCATTAATCAGACATTTTGGCAATAGTCCATAATTTAAATGACATTTTGATCTCTATTCAGGATGTCTGGCTGACCAGAAAACTAACACTACTTTTTTACATTTATCTTGGTAGTTAGAGGTACTAAATTAGGTATGTATCATGTAAAAGATAAAATGTTAATTTCATTTTCTCAAAAAGTAAGTATCTAACATCAAATGAAGTCTTATTAACTCATGTAGAGCCTAAAAAAAGACCTTGTGCATAGCTGTCTTTTAATATTTTTACTTTTTGTCAGTCCATGTGCTTTATTTACTGTTATACACCTAGAAAAATACAATTTTTAGCTGACATGCTCAACTGCCGTGTATTGTCTAGTCCTTGTGTGAGCTGTTACAAATGTGTGCACGTGTTTTAATGGATCAGTTCATTCAGGGATAGTACTACGTTGCAACGTTTAATCAGATTAGTTCTTTGTATTCATGATAAATCAATAAACATCTCTTTTGATCATGTACATTACCCAAGTTTCAAGCAGAAGGAAAGCAACTACCAAGACCTTTTGCATCTTCCAGAAATTCCCTGTGCCAAGTTTCATGTTTACTGCATATTGTTTCCAGATGTGCATAGCAAAAATGCTGTTGCCATTCCCTGGTGTTCTGTATTTTCTGTTTTGAGCTGAGGGATTGGGTGTTTTTAGTGAAAGTTTACTGGAGTTTGATCCATCCCTCTACACTAGATAACTCTATAATCTGCATTGCCAGAATTCCTTACAGTTCCCATTGCTGTTATCCCTACAGCACCCTTGTGACAGAGGTGAAGTACCGACATCTGGGGTTTGCAGGTGAAGAACAGAGGCCCAGACAGAGAGATCATGGACCAGATTTATAATGGTCCTAGGTCTTGCCATGCACAGTAAGGATTGTGGCAGTGGGGAATGTGGTGTGGGGCTACAAGAGTGGGGTTCATAATCCCGTTTTAGTCATCTAGGTTCGGCACTCAGTGAATTAAGCACCTAAGGATGAGCTTTGCAGCAGAGAATGTCAGTATACAAAAAATGAACCTCAGCAGATGTTTGCAGCTCTTCTAGGGCTGTTTTTTCTGGGGTTTGCCAGCCACAACCTTTCCTGACCGTAAGTACCTGGGGCTTCCTTCTAGGCGTGGGTGACTGCTTGTTTAACTACGCAAGTGATGAAAAATTGAAGGTGCTGGTGAAGCAGTGTTAAAGCACTTCTTCAGGAAGTGGGACCGAAGGCCAGGGTCATCCTAAGCCTGAAGGGCTTTGTCCTGTGTCTCGTTCGGGAGGGAGTGACCTGCCCTTGAGCACCAGGCAGGGCTGGGGTGATTGCACAGTGCTGTGGCTGCCAAAGGGCTTGGCACTAAGGCACGTTGCTAGATGGTCTTTTACAAACTTGTCATTTACTTGTGCAGACAAAGCAACTGGTTTGTGCTTAGAGGTTGTATCTACTGAATAAAGATGGTCGAGACCCAAGGGATGTGATATTATGGGTCAAAGGGAAGAATAACTGTAGTCCATTGTGGACAGCGTATTTGGGAAGTTCTGGGTTCGGCTCGTTTTTTGAGTTTAGGCCTCAGTGACTTGCTGAAAATCGCATCGTAAACTGCTGAGTCTGAACTCCAGTCAATGGAGTGGTTTTTTCTGCCTATGACTTAAAAGCAGACTTAAGCCATTGAAAGAACTGCTGTTTCACAGACTGTTCATTAGCCGTGCTGCGATTACTTCTTACTCAAGACTTCACATGGTTGAAAATTATTTTAAAAATAAGCTTGCCCGTACTCCCGTGACTTAAACCTGCCAAGGGGCAAGGGACAGCAAACAGAATCTTTCAGTATTGCTTCCTTTCTGCGGCTGCTCTGGCTGTAATGGAGAGGCAATTTAGTTAGGCTTTTTTTTCCATTCTTTTTTTTATCTCCCCTTTTTTTGCTACTCAAAGTTATTTTTTAAAATAGAAATAGAGAAGGCAGAAGCAGTGATTGCTGCAGGGAAGTACTATGGAAACCTGTCACGATAACAGTTTCAAATGAAAGCGAATCTTCAGCTGTTTAAAAAGTCAAAGTATTTGTCAGATTCTAGTGTCTCCTATAGAGGCGGAGTTGGAGATGACGGAAGTGTATAGGCAGGTGTTGAGGGAAAAGATATGTCCTTGCTTTTCACTGGGGCAAAATGCATTTTTGGACTCAGCCTTACAATTAAATATCCTGCGGTTTTCTTATTATCTGAGACCTAAAATTGCACAATTATTTAATGTGTTATAATGCTGTGCTAGCAATTTTGTCTTTTGTGGTTGATTAGACATTTGCTATAAAATCTAGCTTGTAAGTGTTTCCAACTGTTGTTCTTTTTAAAGAAAACATGGGCAGATGCTTCCCTTCTTGGACAGAATTATTCACAAAGCTGAAAAGAAATTACTGGTGGTGCATACAGCAATAATTAAATAACATACCTTTAGCATACATTTCAGTTGTGGATGACTGTCCATATTTTCCAGATGGAAAATGTGAAGCATGATGTGAATATGTATTAGATCCAAAGTCACTTGATATTTGTTCTCTGTGCCCTTGCTAAAGAAAATACCATTAAATGCACTTTGTTGTTATTAGTAAAGTATGCAGAAGATAAAAAATGACATGAATGTGATACTGCTAGTAATGTTATGATTGATAGATTCACTTTGGTCTTCCATTACATTCACACTGCCTTTTAAAACTTGCTAGTTGTTTCAGCACTATGCTGATGCATACTAATGTAGATACATTATATATATATGAACATGAATGTTTTTGAATTAAAACAAGTGTTTGGATTGCCAGTGATTAATCACTAAAATACAGTGTCCAATGGCACTGTATTCTGAAAATGTGCAGTGAATTCAAATACCAGTGTTTAATCTTCCTGCAGTCACTAAAGTTCCTGGGCATATTTTCTAACATTTGTTGGTCATGTTCATTGCTATTAGAAGTATTGGAAACCAATATCTAGTAAATAGAGAATACAGAAAGGAGATATTTTTTTTTTAATTTAAAAGATACTGCTTTTCTTAAAGGTTTATTAAGAGGAAAAGAATAAAAAGACTTGTTGGTGGAAACTCATTCTAATAGAACTGATAGATTAATCTCTTATACTGTGTAAACATAGGAAAATAGAAACTTTCTTTTAAAATTAACAGGTTTTATGTTCACATTTTTTACTGCTGAGTTACAAAGCCTTGAAAATAATAGTCATGGTGGTGATCTCGTTTGTCCTGTGTGATCCTGATCTTTCAGATTTTGGTGGGTCTGTGTGCATTTATTAAAAATATGTATACTGAATTAGAAACAGATTATGGGATTGTGCAGACTTTGTCTGCTTTCAGCTGTGATATAGAAAGCTTTATATCACGTTGCCATTGTGCACTTGCCGTATATACAGGTAATTTAAGAAGCTTAATGCAATTGTTGTCCAACTGTGACACAATATTTTTGTAAAAGTAAAATTCTTTACTGATCCTAGCCTGTGTAAATGGTTAATCAAAGTGGATTGACAGATTATGTGTCTGGGTTTTTTCTTTCTCCCTTTTTTTCCTGTAGGTGTTTGTGACTCATAAATGCAGAATTAGACTGAAAATCTGTGACTGGATAATGGAGTATTTGCAAGTACTTTACTGCACTTTTCAGTGCAGCACAACAAATAGCCAGCACTTTCCGGTGTTTATTTGTAAGGATTTATTATTCTGTGGCCCTGCTAATCCCATCATTTCTGTTCCTGTTTTTATGATAGTGCAAGAAAGTGGTTTATAAATAGTTTCTATAAATGGGTATTCCTGAAAATACGTCTGATCTGAACAATATTTTTACATAACTGTCTTTTATGGTAAAGTAATAGGTGAAAATTGAGAAGTCATTAATGTTTTATATCCTTTCACTCTGCTATGAATCATCACTTAGCTGTTTGCCAAAATCTTTGTATTCTGTTAAGTGACAATTTTATATGAGAATCAGCTGGATAATTTTTAAATTCACTCCTGGCCCTTTTCTTAGAAGATTCATCTTGATTAATTTGGTCAGTTGCCAACAAAATGTTAAAACTAAATCTTCCATTGTAGATGATGTTTTAAGTGCATAAAGCTCGATAGTGCTTTTCAATGAATACGTATAGCTTCACTGGTCAAAAAATTGTAGATACTAAATAAATTCTAAGGAATTAGCATCTATGCATTGTGTATAAGTGGGGAAAAAAGTCAGAACAGCTTAGAAAGCTATCAGAAACCACCTTGTGTGTATTAGATCTTCCCATCGAGACTAGTTATTTTGAAATATGAAACACTTAGTTTGGTTTCATACCAATTAGTAAATGTCATTTGTGATCACTAAAAATTATTCCTCATAGAATATCCGTCATGAAAACACAGGAATGTTTAATAACATTGAGTTCAGCTTTCTTTGCAGACAGAAATGATTTTAAATTAGAGGCTGCTGCATAGTCTGCTTCTGTGTTCTGGTTATCCATCTGTTTAGGTGGTTTCTCTGGACTAGAAACATGTCAACCATTATGTCTTGGACAGCTCTGACCACACTGCAAAACTGAAACTGCTCTAAGACTAGATAGTACCTATAAGGGCAGGGAGGGATCTGATTCTAATGCTTCTAAGATAATTAATGCAAATATGATAATTGATTCATCTGTTTATATGCAGAGAGGCATGGGCCACTGCTATGAACAGCTCAACTGTGAAAGGCTTTGTAAATAAAATATGCTGTAGGGGGAGAAAGGAGGAGACTGAGGACAGTATGTGTCATTATGGAAACTGGAAACTAAGTTTAGGAGTTGAAGGTAGCTCCCAAGAGAAAGATATGAATGGAAGGAGCTGTTATGAGAACAAGACTACAGAAGGGCTGGAGGATGGAATGGGAGACGGATAAGGTGGAGCTGTGAAATAAGGAAGTGGTGTTTGCCTTGCTACAGATCAAGAAAGGCAGGCTAAGATTAGATCTCATTGAAAATAGTTGAGGTAAGATTGGAATGAGAAAGAACCATAGAGGTTTTTCTTTATCGTAAATTGCAGTGCTTCAATTACATGGGTCTAGTCTTTATAGAATGAGCTTAATCAAAACTGAAATAAGGTAGTCTTCTTCCAAAGTCCTTGTCCATTTTAGTGTTTTATACCAAATTGATTAAAACGATAGGTGATTTGGTTTAAATACTCCAAGGTAAACAGTGTGTATGAAATCCTGCTAGGATTCCAGGGATGCAACTGAGCAGAGACTTACCCTGGCTTTGGCTGAGTCTCTGTATAATCCATCCCAGTCTTCTTAATTGGTACTTTTGTGTATCTGTCTCTCTTCAAAACTAAGGCTAAACTGAGGTTCTTTCTTTCCAGATAAGATAGTATGTTATTGTTAAATGCCTCTCCCAGACTGTAATTCTATTTGTGGTTTGTACTGTTGACTGTTGATTGTTAACAGGTTCTGAAATAATGCAATTAGGTGATCCAAGAAAAACATATAAAGCATTAATAAGCCACATCTGCATAGAGCAGGGTGAAAAATATGATCGACTAGCCATGATACTCATCTAAATAAGATAATATAATTATTTTTGACTTTTTCTCAGGTTAAAAATCTGCTCTTTGTCTTAATCTCTGAAAAATGTGTGTTTTATCGTGTTCTTGATCTGCTACTCAATGCCACGTGAAATTCTGCATTATCGTACATTTGGAGGTGTTTTTATGTTAATAAAAGGTTTAAAGCTTTGGGTTAGCTTGAAATGGCATGCAGAACTTGACAGTATGTTGCATTAGAAAGGAGAAATCCTGCATCAAAATGCTGTAGTTCCTAGGTAATGAGTAATGTCCTCTATGTGGAACAAGTTATGCACCTAACTGCTTATTCTTTTCATTTTTATTGCCCTTCTTTCCTACTGCTGGTATTGTCCCCAAAAAGTCTCTACTTGTGTGAAGGTTTCAAAATGCGCTACTGGCAGATAACAGGGTGGGGATTGACTTTTTCCAGTAGCAGAACTGGATCCCAAATTTATGTGCTAGCTGCAGGCAAAAACTAGGTGCAGTATTTCTTTTTCTTTAGATGAATTCTGATTTTTTCTTCCCAGTAAAGTTTTTGTATGATAGCTTTGCCCATTTATTTTTAAAGAGAATACCCATTTATTTTTAAAAAGAATATAGAAATAAAGAATGTATTTCTTTAAAGGTAACATCTATAACAGAAAGAGGTCAGTCTTGTCATGCTTCTGCCAGTGGACAAACGTGCAAGAGGGCTTGGAAGACTGATACTGCTATCAGGGGGTGGGTAACACTGCCGACACTGAAGAAGTGTTGTTGGGTGTGTATACGGACGCTTGCTGTCTTTTGAGCTGACCTCAGTGAAACTCAATAAAAATGACTGCAAGAGTCCATTGTTACCTTTTCCTGGAACTGTAAACAGAACTAGGAAGGGAAAATGGAGCAGGAGAAGGGTGTCTTCGGGCTCATTTGAACTAGCCTCTCTCTATCTTGCACGACCCTGAGCAGCCTGGTCTGCAGGGGTCTGAGCAGGCAGGTGGATTAGGCGGTCTCTAGTGGTCCCTGCCAACCTCAACTATTCTGTGATTCTTCACCAAATTACCCACAGACCTGGAGTTTCCTGTCGGTGGGTGGCACGAGGAATTTGAACTTCATATTAAGAAGCAAAAAAAAAACGTTTTGAAATGGATTCCAGCAGCAAATCTGGGGTTGATGGAGGTCTGGCTGTAGTTGAATTTGAAAGTAATAACTGAAAAAAAATTAAAATAAAGTAACTTTTAAAAGTGAATTAATTTTAAATATTTGAGGGCACTTCAGAGCTGTTGGCAGTATGTGCGCAGATTCCAGAAATGAGATGCTGTCACTTGCATAGGTAATTATTACCTTGTTGCAAAGACTAGCAAGTGAATAAGAAAACCCAGATGGCTTTTGGTAGATATTTAAATCACTCTGAGCATACAATTTAAAGGATTTAAAAATCCAGTCTGAAACTGGATTTTTTTTTTGTAAACAGAGAAAAAAAATACCATAACCCTGCAGTAGCTAATTCCTGTTCTTAATTGTTAAGACTGAGTTAAAAGTAAAACCTGACACTTCTGATTTGTAATGGCTTTGTTCAACCAGTTAACAGAAGGAGCACATACATAATGGTATTGTGAGGTGGGAGAAGACATCTGGTCGGAAGCTGCTGTCCAAAGATCAGAATTAGTACTGAGATTTTGTGTCCTTCTGTGCTTCAGTAACGGGACTTGAGTCAGCAGGTACAAGTCGAGGTTGCACAAGGACAAGAGAGGTGCTACAACCTTGCCCTCTACTCTCTGGCCTTCATCAGAATGCGATAGCTGTGTTTTTAACACAGAAGCCACATCTTCAGATTAACTAGCTAACTGATTCATTATTGATGAGAGCTTTAGAGACTGGTCAAATTGTGTAAGAGGTAAGAGAAGCATTTTAAGAAGCTTGATTTGGGCTCAGATGCTCCCATTTCCTTGTTGCCTGTTAGTTTTTATCATTTTGCATGATTTCTGCTCTGAATTTATACTCATTCTGGACTGAAACTCAGCATTGTAGGATGAGCTTTGTAAATGTTAAGGGCTAGTTGATCTAGCTGATCTTTCCTCAGAGGTGCCAGATACTTTCTTTGAAATTGCTGTCACATTGATAGCCTAAGGCTTGGTAAACTTTGGAATATTGCTTGATGTTTCATGAGATAATTCTTTACAACAGTTCCTGATGCCTTTCTGTTCCATTAGCTCTTAGCCATCTGTTGCTTTGATTACACTATTATAGGGAATAAGTGTTTTGGCAAGCTATTTAGCTGTGTTGAAAAATCTTGTTTCATTGCTTTCTAGTATTTTATTGCTGCTGTTACTTTTTTTTTTTTTTTTCTCTCTTAACCTTTATAGTGCAATGCTTCTTGTTATTTACTTCTTGTTATTCTAAGAAACAAAAGTCTGACCTAATTTGAGGACATGATGAGGTTTATGGCTGTTTATGGCTGTGCTTTATGGCTGTTTTCCTTTCCTGTGAAAGTCCTTCTACCAAAAGAAGTTGTGTATTCCAAACATGAGCTGACAGAAGGTAGATATTATAGCCTAACCATATTTAAATGTTTAGCTTTGGGATTCTTGACTCTTACAGCTTAAAATGTGCTTTGCTAGAGTCTGGCCAACGTGTTATGTCAGTATTGCCTTCTTTAAAAAATTATAACATCTTAACCTCTCACTCCTCGCAACACTGCAAAGGTCAAAACAGGAAGAACTGGAAGATCATTAGAAAGAAGTCTGTATTCTCTGGCCTTACATTGTCAATTTGACCTTTTCATGTATTGCTCAGATTTTAAAGATGAACAGAGTAAAAGACAGATGGGGTGATAATGAACATAGAGACGTGCTTCCCTAAGTACGTTCATTTTTAGGAGTTGTAATATACCAATTAATTTTTTTAAGGTATGGACTTTTGGAAATGAAATAAAACACTGTTTTTAGACTGCAGCTGAATTTCATTGGCATTTAATTTCTACTTTTAGTTTTTTGTTAATTTTTCCTGCAATTAAAATAGCTGGGTGATACTGCAAAACAAGAATTCCAGCAATTCTTAGTAAGTTATTAATTCTGCTCAGTAGGTTATTTTGCCTTGGCTGTGACTGAGGTGGCTGAGTTTCCTGCACTGCTTATCTGCTTGAGCTCTTTAAATTGAATTGCAACTTTTCCTGGAGTAACTTCTCACTTTTTTCACTTTCGGTGTCTGTAAGAGATGACTAAGAACTACTTGTAATTGGTAGCTGCAGGTACTTAACAAACTCTTCCTCAATCACTTGGTATTCAAGTAGTAGGACTTTTCATTAGGGGTAATAATATTATTTATGGGAAAAATATTTGAAGGAGGTAGTGTGTTACAATGGTAGCAAGAGGGGAGAAGGAGTAAATACTGTTAATGAAGATCTGACTGGGGATTTTCAGCCTCATGAACGGGTCTTTTTTTGAATTATTTAACTGACTTTGTAAGGCTGTACTGTGCTGGAAATTGCAACTGCTATCTCGTACAAACAAAATGAGTTGTGTGAAGTAAAGGTGAAAAAGTAACTGAAATAGTTCCCGATATAGTAAAACTACTATCAAATGAAATTATTTAATGCTAAGTGCCAGTCAAAGATACTCAGAAGTATCATTCTGGAAACTGTTTTTGCATTTGCTTTTGAAGGGCTGCAATAACCTTTTGGATTCCCTGTCAGAGAATATATGTAAGTTTACAAGTTGATTATTTCAATGTGTGTCCTGTTTTAGGGTTGTTGTATTTTAATGCTGATTATTTCTTGATGGCTAGGGAATGTTGTGTTTTTGTTGAAAATATTATTCATGGTATTTCTGGATTGCCACTTTGTCAGAGCACTCTGTTGAAGTGATACCTGGATTAATTAGTAGTTATGGATCTTCCTTCCAGTCAAGCAACATATGTAATTCTTTTTGTACTGTGTTATGCTTTTAGTGCTTGTGTACTGAACATGGTAAACGTTTTACCCCATAAGGGGTAAGGATGTGGCAGCACACTGAAATCACAGCTGTTGAGTAGTATGTATATGTACATATATATTTCTAGTGAAAACTTTTGGTTGTGTTCCTGCCACAGCCTTTCCTGAAAGGGCCATCTATTCTCTGCAGAATAATAAAGATTTTCAGTCAGAGTCACTGTTCTGATTTTAGTAAGCAAAACAGAAATGTTCTTGTGTACATTAGTAGCTACGGAACATCATTTTTAAGTGAGGGACTAGTCCAAGTTTGACTTCTCCATATGTGGTGCTTCCAAACTGTCATGCTAAAGAACGTTTTCTCAGAGAGCTGTTCTGATTATGTGGTGCAGGCGCTTGTGAAATTTAACTACATGACAGTTAGTGATTAATTAGATTTCTAACACTACTTGTTTATGACAGTAGTTGTAGTTGTCACAGGTGGTATTGACCATAAATATTTTTGGCAATTAACATGTCTTCGTTTGAGAAGGAGGTTGGTAGTCCGCACAGGTGACAGCCCTGCCCCATTGGGGTTATATGGAAAGATTTGCACTGGATAAAAAAAACAATGACGTGGAGTTCCCTAAGAAAGCACTGGTTGGAGAAGAAAGGTCCACATGGTGAATCCCTGAATACCCTGAGAAGACAGAGTGTGAGTTTGGAAGCTATGTTTGTAGCACTTGAGTCCAATTAGTTTTGCCTGTCATCCAGGTTTCTTATTTTTGGTTCAGCCTTATGCTAGCAATCTTCCTGTCCCCAAATTAGCTCAGTGTCATCACCACACTCCGTTGTGAGGAGCAGGCTTGCTCGTCCAAGCTGCATTCCTAATGGTGAAAAAGAATATTGCTCTTTATTTAGCCATGCTTTCAGAAAATTGTTCTAATAACTCTAGTAGCAATCATAAAATAAAAGGCTACAATGTTGGATGTTATAAAATAGTTGCAGTGTTGGCAATTGACAGAAAAAAAAATGAGTTGGTTCCATCCTAGGAGATGTTTTCAAATTAGAAATGCAATATATATTTATTTGAGTCTCTAATGACATTTCTATCTAGTCCTCACAGGGTTATTATCTCTATGGGAAAGGAAGTGACCAAATGGGGTTCTGCTCTCCAGAATGACTATAAATGTCATGCTGGACTGGACAGCATCTTCTGGTTTATTGAGTCTAGTGGTCTACTCTTGAAAACAACCATATAATTGTGAAAAAAACATTCATACTTAACGACTGCATGTCACTTATTTTTCTTCTTGCCTATGATGGTCTACAGAACCAAATGGGATGGGGCAAAATGAATTGAAAATGATGTTAGTGAAATGAATAGTTCTCAATGATAGAGAAAATGAACAAATGCATTTGGTATGAACATCTTTTCATAGGTGCTGCTGAATGGTTATTTTTATGTTTTGCTAAAACATACATTGAAACATCCATGCCTTTTTTCAAGTAGTGGCTAATACCACTCTTCTGACCAAGTTATTTAATGTATTTTCTGATGGACGCTGAGAAATGTCGATGTTTTTAAAATTTGTGAGAGTTGCTCTTGAGCAAGTTGATTTTTGAGCAAGTTGATTTTTTTTTCATATGTTGAACTGGTGATTCACTGAATCTTCCTAAGCTCTTAAATTTGTGGAATTTAGTTTCCATATATTTGTAGTACATTATGTTGTGATGTGCCAGATGGAGGAGTGCTTTGAATGGAGAAAGGTATTATTGGTGGACCTAACTCCATCTCTCCTTAGCTCCCTGCTTCATGATAATTTTTGCAATCTGAAGATCACTGTAGTTAATCTTGAGTAAGTAGTGTTGCAGCCCTACAGTTTGTGGGGTCATTGTTTTATTTCACTTGTGTACGGTTGTGTTTACACACATTAGATTATGCTGTACTGCGAACATATTACTAAATGCTGTACTATTTTTCTTTGCCCCCTACTCTCTTGATTGGCATACTTGAACTTTATGGCATATATACAAATATTTTTAGGATGCTAATCTACTGTGTAAAAGGGTATTTTCTTGTAAGTCGCTACCTTGTGAGAAGCAGAATTGTGTCTTGCTGTTGCTCTAACTGCCTATATATTTTTATATAGTAAAACTAGCCTGCTTGTGTTTGGTAAGAACTACTACTTCTGAGCCTTCATTTACAAAATATGACACTTAAAACACAAAGGAACATGGGTTCTTATGGACAGACATTCTAAGGACAACACTTACAAATTGCTAAGTGTAGTTGCCTGCAGTGGCAGACAACTTGATTATAAAATACTGCTAATAAACTCATTAAATTCCATCTCAAAAATAGTTATATTGTTTTCCCTATTGTTCCTGTTGGATAACTGTTCTGAATGTGATTACATTTTCCATTATGAATCACTTCTGTGATTTGTTGGAAATGTTTCCCCTTTGATAAAAATTGTGGCAATCTTTTGAATCTCAGAAATATTTAGCTTTAAGCTTTCTCAAGTAGAAGGAAAGTATTAGGGGCAAATTCTTATAAATAAAGTCTGTTGGTAGTGGCAAATTCTGCAATACTGAATCTCAAATATTTGTCCAGTGTGAATTAATGATAAACAGTCTAATTTTGAGATGTGCATGCAAGCCTGGAAGTACAATCATTTGTTTTCTTCCTGCTTTCCAACCTTTTCTTTCCACGTAATAATTTTTGCCCCAAGAGACGCTCCATTTTTTTAACATATTTTCTAAACCTAGAAACTAGCTGTGCATAAAAAATGCAATTCTCTTAGGATTAGTGATAAACCAACAATGGACTTTATATAGCCTGTCTGGGGCATATAAAACACGAACTGTTTTTGAGGAGAGAAAAATACTATTTATGAATCAGACAAAAAAGATATTTTATTGTACATTGTCAGGGTTTTAATATCTCTCTAATTCTGTTGTGCAAGATGAATACATGAGCTAGAAGCCTTCTGTCAGTGGCCATGTCCACAAATTAAAGCAAATAAGAAATAGGCCACCTGCATAATCTTTGTTTTATGCTGATTTTAACTTTGGTACTGGACTTGGAAGATAGTTTGAGTGAGTATCAGGTTTCCGTAATTCTGTGTTTTGGTTATTCTCCAACTATTCCTAACTTCAGAATCAATTGTTTTGACAACTTTTGGCTAAAACCAGTTCTTTTGAAACATAGTTCAGGTTCTATTGGAGCACATTTTTGTGTCTTTTTTGAGCAGTAGCTGCAGTTAGTTTGCTAAACTGTGATATGGGAGCTCTGAGATTTATCTTTTGCCTGAGATGATTTGTGTCTGTAAGTCCCTGTTTGTCGGGAATCTAAGTATCTGACCATCAGTTACTCAAGCCTGGATAGTGCCCTGCTCGCCTTTTGATGCGGTTCTCTTTTTTCTTGGTTAATATAAGAACATTTACTACAGTCTGACTGAAACCTGGTTGAGTGCTCTTACTACAGTAGTAAGGTATTGATTTTATATTACTGACTTGCTACCTGATTTTATAATTGTCCAAGTATTCTATAAGAATCAGAACAATTTCAACAGGAAAGGCTGGTAAATGAGGTGAGCCTTTTCTATCTTTGCTTTCTGTCCTTTCAGTTTCATTCTCTTTCTTCCTTCCAGCTTCTTTTCATTCTATTCCCCATCCTCTTCCCATTTGTATTTTCTTTCTCTTGTTCATTCTGTCCCCAGATTCCCTCCTTGCATTATACTACCCTTCATTTTCTGACATCCCATTAATCTTCCAGTCTTTATGGCTTACTTTCCCACCTCCACAAGCACACCCACAGGATGCTTAGAAATTTTACAGCATACCCAGTTGTCAAAAAACTAAACCTACAAGTCCCAGACCCATAATACTATGCTGGGAATGCTCATTAACTCCCACACTGTTTGGAAAAAGAAACTGGTACAGTTAGTATAAGGTCTGCAAACCATAATACATGCCTGATATTACTTTGCTTGCCACTAAACGTGGAAACTCCTCATTGGAGTTGGGGAAAGAGATGGGATCTGGCTTTTTTGCTTCAACTATCGTTCTGATCTTTGCAGAAACGCTAGAGAAAGTGACATGAGTGTGTAGTTATAGTGCTGTGACCTCTGAAACCTTAAGTTTGAGGAGAATGCACTATTCATCAATGGATCAGAAAACCTGTTGCAGTAGGTGGGTGTACCAGCAAGTGGATCCTCAATATAGCAGCCGCGTTGTAGCTGTACTGCGGTGGTATCAGTGCAAGTTCCCCACACTTGAAAGGTAGATGATTCATATCCTTTCATATCCTCTTTCTTTGGCTCTGGAGTGTCTGGCTGAAAAAAAAATGTGACCTGGGAAAGATGAAGCAGAGTTGCATTGGTCTTGCAGCGGAGCCTTTCAATGTTAGTGGCTACTACTGCTGCAGCCACCAGCAGGAAGAGTGCAATGGTGTAAGGTCTCACTGCCAGAGGAGAGTCCAAGTGGTGTTTCTAGTGGAACATGCTTGTGGTCTCAGATGCTTCTGTCCAGTTTGGGTGCCAGGATTTTTGCCAGACCATGTTCTTTACTGCTGGCAGAAGTCACTAAAAAAAATTACAAAAAACTGCATGTCTAATCTGTGTATGATCAACTGATCGCCCCTTCCACTGATTGCCTGTGAATGCTAAATAAGAAGGCAGTATTCAGTGTATGGATGACAGTGCTTAGTTTCCAAAGGCAATAATTTGGGGCTTTTCTCTCTCTAAATAGCACCCATGCCAGTGTTTAGTGTTGCTCAGTGGAATTATCATCAGATTTAATCTTAATCAAAGGTCTCTTAAACAACAGACCTGAACAGTTTTTGGATAGTTTCCACTGTCCTGTATTTCAGAAAAGCTTTGAACAATACAGGGACATTTGAGCTTCTTTTTTTTTTTTTTTGCAGGCTTTGGAAATGATCATTGTGTTGCTTTGCACTCTTAATTCTGCTGTGAGGAAGATGAAATTATTGTCAGCGTTAGAAATATAAATGTAGAAATGCAAGCTTAAATTCTGCAGTTGTCAGTAGTAGGGGCTTGACCTACTTGCCTCTGTTTGTCCTGGGTTAGTATTTTGTTTTTAAGCCTGTATCACATTTAATTAACTGTTTGACACTTAAATGACAGTACTGTAACAGATAGCGCATGTTAAAACAATATTACTAGCTACACCATAGCTGAATATAAATGTACTGTAACTAACCTCGGAATTATTGCATCAGTCACTGGTAACCCACCCCAGGTTAGATATTGCCAGCAGTGCTTCCAGTTCCTTTTCTGTTCTTCTTATTCAGAGGATAACACCAAAGGAAGCTAAGCAAAGCACTGCTAAGCAATCAAAGGAAATCAGTCCTCTCCTTTATGCTGTGTTCTCTGTTATGCAGTAAGGATGCTGGTTATTTAATGTTAAATGAAATGAATTAGCAGACTGAACTTAAAGATGAACTTGCCCGGTAAAATGATGTCTCATCATGGATAAAAGAAACCTATAGTACAGTTAAAGGTAATCGTTATTTTTTAAAATCTTCTTTCTCTAGAATCCTACTCAAGTGGGAACTGCTCTTCAGGTTTTCCATAACCTTGGGACTTTGAAGGATACCATTGCTAATGTGGTGGATGGATACTGCACAGTTCTGGAGGAGAACATAAAAAATGCTTTGGATATCAAAGTATTGACCCAACCATCTCAAACTGCTACAAGAGGTATGATAACTTGTTTTACAGAGAATGACAACTGAGATCTTTTTGACAGAAGTACAGTATATTGTCAAATGGAAGAAACTCTCATATCCAAGAGTATTATAGGAATATTTCCCTACTTGCTTTACCCAGTAGAGGATGGGAGTAGGCATGTCTCAGAAGTCATAGAATCATAGAATGGTTAGGTTGGAAGGGACCTGGAAGATCATCTAGTTCCAACTCCCTGCCATAGGCAGGGACACCTTCCATTAGACCAGGGTGCTCAAAGTCGCATCGAGCCTGGCCTTAAACACCTCCAGGGACGGAGCTTCCACAACTTCTCTGGGCAACCTGTTCTAGTGCCTCACCACCCTTACAGAGAAAAATTTCTTCCTAATATCTAATCTAAATCTACCCTCTTCCAGTTTGGAGCCATTCCCCCTCATCCTATCACTATGTGCCCTTGTAAAAAGTCCCTCTCCAGCTTTCTTGTAGGCCCCCTTTAGGTACTGGAAGGTCTTCCGGGAGCCTTCTCTTCTCCAGGCTGAACAACGCCAACTCTCTCAGCCTGTTCTCATAGGAGAGGTGCTCCAGCCCTCAGATCATCTTCGTGGCCCTACTCTGGACGCGCTCCAACAGGTCCATGTCTTTCCTATGTTGGGGGCTCCAGAGCTGGACACAGTCCTCCAGGTGGGGTCTCACCAGGGCAGAGTAGAGGGGCAGAATCAACTCCCTCCACCTGCTGGCCCACTTCTTCTGATGCAGCCCAGGATACGGTTGGCCTTATGGGCTGCGATCATGCATTGCTGGCTCATGTTGAGCTTCTCATCAATCAGCACCCTCAGGTCCTTCTGCACAGGGCTGCTCTCAATCCATTCTCTGTCCGGCCTGTATTTGTGCTTGGGATTGCCCCGACCCAGGTGTAGGACCTTGCACTTGGCCTTGTTGAACTATGTGAGGTTGGCACGGGCCCAGCTCTCCAGCCTGTCCAGGTCCCTCTGGATGGCATCCCTGCCCTCCAGCATGTCTTCCTCGCCACACAGCTTGGTGTCATCGGCAAACTTGCTTAGGGTGCACTTGATCCTGCTGTCCATGTCACCGACAAAGATGTTGAACAGCATGGGTCCCAGTACTAACCGCTGAGGCACCACTTGTAACTGGTCTCTACTTGGACATGGAGCCATTGACCACAACTCTTTGAGTGCGACCAGCCAGCCAGTTCCTTATCCACCGAGTGGTCCATCTGTCGAATCCATGTCTGTCTCATTTAGAGGCCATGATATTGTGTGGGACAGTGTCAGACGCTTTGCACAAGTCCAGGTGCATGACATCAGTTGCTCGTCCCTTGTCCACTACTGCTGTAACCCCTTCATAGAAGGCCACCAAATTTGTCAGGCGTGACTTGCCCTTGATGAAGCCATGTTGGCTGCTACCAATCACCTCCTCTTTTTCCATGTGCCTTAGCAGTGTATCCAGGAGGATCTGCTCCGTGATCTTGCCAGGCACAGAGGTGATCTATACAATCTAATCTATACATCTAATACAAAGCCAAAATTGGGTCTGTCATTGTTGGGCTCAGAAGTTTTCCTTTATTTCCCACCCCCGGCTCTTTTTCCTGACTTGCCCAGAAAATTGTCTTCAAGAGTTTACAACTTTGCAGGATTTTCTTAGCAGTTGGTCGTGGAAAGATGAATCCAAATTCTGCTTTCTTTGTGTTGGTGAGAGGATCATGGGTAGAAATTATTTGCAAGCAATGAAGCAAGCCTGAAACTATGTTGTGATTCTTTTGTCAAATGGAAATAATTTCAAAGCAGTATATTCAATATGGAGGGTCATTGTACTATTAAGCATTTAGTTCCCACATGTTAGCTCAGATACCAAAGAATACTGATGAGTTGGGTGGGCAGGCAAGTTTGAACTTTGGCAATATGAACATTTAAAACTTTTAAAAAAACCTTTTGCAACAAGTTGGAGGTACAAAACCGTAATCACTATCATAACAAAGAAATACAGACCCTCTCAAGGAACATGATGGTTTAGAAGCTGCGTGCCCTTCTGCTGGAATAGCACTTTTTTTAGTAGTTCGCCTATGCATTTAAGTCCTGAGTTGGTAATACCTGCATTTTTCACAGCTACTGTCTCTGCCATTTCATTTTGCTGTTACATCCTGCAACAGTGCTCGTTGGCATTACCTTGGTGTTTCTGTGGAGATCTGAATTGGTAAAGCAGGTAATGGTGACAAACATTGAAGTATCCCCACTGAAATTCAGAGTTTAGTTGACTCCTTAGTTGAGACTACTGAGACCATTCACAAAGCTCTGTTTTGAAACTATTTTAGGCTGTTTTGATTTAAAAAAAATAATCTTACATCAGAGTGTATAGAGATCTATATTTCTAATATTTTAATTTTCACATGTGAAAGCTGAAATGTGCTGCAGTGTGTTTTTTAAAACCATTTAGGTGGCCCTGGTAGAGCTGCTATGCCAACACCTGGGAACACAGCAGCTTTTCGAGCAGCCCTCTGGACAAACATGGAGAAACTCATGGATCAGATCTGTGCTGCTTGCGGACAGGTATTCAGCAGCTAATTCCTGTTTGTCTATTCATGGAATTTTGCATATAAGATATTAGCTGTCACTTTTCCTCTCAATAAATTATTTCTTACAGGTGCAGCATTTGCAAAAAGTATTGACAAAGAAAAGAGATCCTGTGTCACATGTCTGCTTCATAGAGGAAATAGTTAAGGTAAAGTTTTGATTTAGCTGAATATGTTTTAGTAATTCTGTTGAGGAAAATGTGGTGAGGGAATGCTTTTGTTTACAATTTTACAGT